>NW_021167079.1:4108156-4246893 GCF_003711515.1 Sodiomyces alkalinus F11 | reverse complement strand
CCCCCGCGGTATGCCACTACGTCCTAACCTAACTCGGTCACAGCGACGACTTCCGTGGACATCATCCCTCCAAGCGTCTCTCACCCTCGCACTCGTCAACCCCTTCCTATGGTATCTCATCGACCGTTCCAAACCGGGTTTCCTCCTCTCCGCCGCGGTAGGGTTGGTGGGCTCAGCCGTGCTTTTGGGCGTCAACCCCGATATCATGCCCACGCCGTCGGTAATGCCGCACCGGAACGCATCCGCCAGCGAGATACACGAGGTGCCGCTGAGCTTTGGCGGCTTCGCGAAGAGGGAAACGGTCGAGGCGGGGATTTGGATGCTGAGTGTCTTGTTCTGCAGCTGTGTGTGCTTTGGAAACATCGGGCGGAGGTTGGCCTTGAGCAACCAGCCTACTACCAGCCAGGGGCGGTTAGCGTGAGTTTGCCCTCGGGCTAACTTGAGCAATGTTTGCCTTGCTCTTTACCCTACCTATAATACAGTACCGCCTTTTAATTATTATCACTATACCTCTCAATTATTCCGACTGTTGTGGTGGTTATTGCTTGTCGGCGTTGTTGTCTGTTGTCGTTGTGATTAAAGCTACCTCGATCATTACTATTGCCTTCTTGGCATCATGACTACACGTATTGTTCTTCTTCTTCTTCTTATGGTTTCCCTGCTTGCCAAAGATTACAGTGTCGGTCATAGCCTAGGGGACAGGCAAGGAAAGGGGTGAAGGATGGATAGGGATAAGCCGTCTATCATGCGCTTGCATTCTCCAGTGAACTCGTGTTCGAAAGGGGACATCTCTGCTTCTTCTGTGAGCCACTATAATACAATGCCGTGAGTCGGGAAACCTGGTGTCTGGTTTGGATGCCCCAACATCTTTGGTCTATCGTTAACTGAAGACAGGATCTTGTAGCTGTTGTTTCTCCCGCCTAGCTAGTAGGCAGGTAATGACGCAAAGAGGCAAGAAGCCAGACAGAAAAGCAAATTGTCTGTTGTTTAGCATGCATATAAGAAAACTCCCGATTCCAGCCATGGCAAGTTTACCCAGAGGCTAAATCGACGAAAATGTGCAGTGTCGTCACCCGTCCCACGCCCACGGCGTAGGTTCAAGAGGCCATAACTCGGGTCAGGTTTCTACCTTGGTTCGTATTACATAGTAACAAACGGGGAGATAATGGCCGGGGCTGAAGTGCCCTGTCTTAAGTGAGGTAGGCCGGTACGAGGTAGCTGCGGTATTGCTTGGCTGGCTGGCTTCTGGTAGTGTATGTACATGGGAGGAGGTTCATGCGGAGTACATGTATGTCATCACGATACAGTTCCTCGCGGCAGGCTAAAGCCACCTACCTGGTACCCTAGGTAAGGTACATACATACCTGAGGCTACATAGGTACCTAGGATATCACGCACCAAGCAAGGTATCCGCCGGCTGTCCGACTCGCAAGTCTCTAATAAGGTACTGGCTGCCTTTACCTTCAGTGCTCGAATTGTAGTTCGTAGAGAAGAGGTTTTTGGACGCAGTTGTGTACGTACAAGGTCAATCAATAAGGTAGACTCACTGGCCATCTCGCCGGCTACAAGCTACAAGACAGGGCAGGATCTGGCCGTTTGACCGTTTGAACCAAGCACGCTGGTGGCACGAGTATTCCCCTGGCGTTTGAGTGGGGGTAACGCGGTAATAAGCATTGACTTTGGGGTGGCGACAGCTCCAGCTGCGCAGGAGGAGAGATTGTGGCTCCAGCGGAAGTGCATGTCGTCAGAGAATTGGACCAAGTCACACGTGCAGCAGGTCCACTAGACCCTTTTTCGCCTTACTTTTTATGTTATTTTGTGAGGGTGGAAGTACGTACATCTAAAGTATAGTATACTAAATAGTACCCTACAGGTACCTAATGAGTAATTGTAGTAAGTACCTACTTACTTGTACTTTAGACAGTGCGAAATAGGTAAGCTAAGGTACCTTAGCCTGAAAGAATGATGGAATGACCCAAGGACCCTCACTCTGGACAGACACTTTGTAATTACGACTTGGAATAGAGAGAAGAAGGGGAACTACATTATGTATTATTCTTATTCGCAGCATTGATTGTGATCGAGGCGCCAAAGGGCGTTCCGGAATCGGGTCACGCCATGCATCCTTGACTCTTCTTCCATGATTGACCTCATCATTATTTTCCCCTAGTTTTTTTCTCTTCTTTTTTCTGTTTTCCCCCCTCCTCGACCTAAGGTACATACAGACTTCGTACTTTGTACACACCAATATTAACTAAGGTATCCCGTATCTATTTCCCTTTGGTCGGTATCCCCAAGCAGATGCGGCTGCCATCGTGAATCACCTTGCTGATCGGAATGCTGTTTTTAAATGTATGATTTCACCACTAGCCGCGCCCTCTGAATCCCCTCATCCCTTCATCCCTAAAGAGATTCGCCCTCCATGATCTTTCTCGCACTCCTCCCCCGCCATTTCCCCACATCGCCCGTACCTGTAGACCACTGATTCGACTGGTCCTCCGTTCTCTGCAGGACCCTCGATCCATACATACCTACGCCTTACAGCGAACCACCAAATCTTCGATGCTCAGTGTCATGGCATCCTTTGCCCGTCCCATTGACTTTTGCGCACCTCCTGCCGTTATCCCCCCCCCCCCCCTTTTTTTTTAGTCAACTTTAATCTCGTCCTGACGCTGCTCTTTTCACGTTCTACTCTACAATCTACCCCACGGTCTCCCATGATCATTTCCTTCTAGTCTACTTCCACATCCCTTCCACTTCCCATATCAACCTGCTCCGTTCTCACCATACTGCGGATAGGTACATATGCGCTCGTCTCTGCGCTCGCCTTCCCCCTTCCCCTAAGGTTCCTGGCATATCACCTCCCAGTCCCAGGAGCTGTCTGCCATCCGATTCCCCCGGGCTGTTTCTACCTCCATATATCTCTCTGGCCGGGCCTGTGCTTTTACATCATAGACACAAAGCTTGAGTGGACGGCGCACTTCGAGCATTTGCACTCAGATCGGCGGCACGAAACCACTGACCAGGTCGCTTGAATAAGCCGAGAGTCACTTTCGACCTGGTGGTCACAACGCGCCACCTTGCCGACGTCCCTTTCATACGCAGCTTCATACACATCTTGCCTGTCGCGTTTCCACTCCATCCTCCACCTCCCCGATCTGATCCACTTTATCCCACTGGGACTATTTACACGTTGCGAAAATCGCCCATCCTGGCTTCTTTGCGCTGGTCGCCTAAAGACGGCGGTGCCTCACACGGCCCGATGACCTCAGACCAGTCGGCGGTCCTAGAGTGCAGACCATCGGCCCTTACCTCCGAGCCACCTGGCGAAACCGAGCCCCAGGACGGGAAGGACCATGGGACGCCGGGCTCATTTTTCTTCGCTGATCAGATCCGCGGCATTGTCCGTCTGATTCAATGTAAAGAATGCTTCTACCCGCTTCGCGAGCCCGTCACCCTGCCATGTGGTAGGAGCCTTTGTCGAAGCTGCCTGCCGGAATCTCGGACTCGGGAGCACATCACTTATCCCGCACTACCCAGCAGGCTTCAAGGCTTCAGCTGCCCTTTCCCGGAATGCGGAAGGGAACACGCTGTGGGCGACTGCTCGACGGATGTCGTCCTCTCCAAGGTTATTGACCACTTCAAGGACGTGATGGACCGGGCCAAGGCCGTTGCGGCTACCGGCGAGGTAACCACGCACGTCATGAGTAAGGACCCATGGGTAGTGGCCGGCGTGGGTTCCTTGGCCGAACACAAAATCAGATCGCGAGTTGTCCCTGGAGGTCGGCTTCTTGCCACGTACTCTATGGTTGAGGCGGGCGAACTGGAATACGAAACCGAGGCGTCCTATTGCGAAACCTCTTCCGCCGGTGAAGAGGCGGCACTGCGGGCCGACCATGTCCTCTTCACCATGGTTAAGGAGATCATTCGGACCGAGATGGACTGCCAGATCTGCTACGCTATCTTTCACGACCCCATCACCACCGTGTGCGGTCACACTTTCTGCCGCAGATGCCTTCACCGCGTACTCGACCACGCGCTCTTGTGTCCTATCTGCCGGAGGGGACTGTCGATTAGCCCCTTGCTCCACCGGCAGTCATGCCCTCCTAATCATTGCCTCTCCAAAATCATCGACGTCTTCTGGCCCGATGCCGTCGAGGCCAGGGAAAATGCCCTGCTTTCCGAGGTACTGAATGGGCACCGCGACTTCGACATCCCGCTTTTCATTTGCACTCTGGCCTTTCCTCTGATGCCGACCTTTCTCCACATCTTCGAACCACTGTATCGACTCATGATTCGACGCGCATTAGAAGGCAACAGGATGTTTGGTATGGTACCCCCCAGCCTTCCACATCGCGCCAACGACATGCCTTTCATGCCCTGCGGCACTGTGCTGCGCATCGTCAATGCCGAATACTTTGAAGATGGTCGCAGTCTCATCGAGACGGTAGGAGTATCTCGCTTCAGGGTGCTAAGGCATGGTATATTGGAGGGGGGGTATACGGCTGCCAAGACCGAGCGAATAGACGACGTGAGTGTTGCCGAAGAAGAGGACAGAGAGGTGGCCGAGACGCAATCCCGGATCGGGAGCACAGTAGAGGACTCTCTGTCCGAGCCAACCAGGGGACCTAACACGGCAGGTCTTACCTATGCAGCGGAGAGTCTCGACAGGATGCCGACCCGTCAACTCCTCGACTTCGCAATCGCTTTCGTCCGCCGCATGCAACAGAAGAGCGTGCCGTGGCTGGCCAATCGCATCTTGGCCATTTACGGAGAATGCCCGGACGACGGCGCACGCTTCCCTTGGTGGTTTGCTAGCATCTTACCGGTCAAGGACGCCGAGAAATACAGGCTCCTCGAAACCACGAGCGTACGGGAGAGGTTGAAAATCTGCTGCCACTGGGCTATCGAGTGGGAGTCGACGAGTTGGTAAGCAAGTAAGCCCATCGAATTTCTTATCGAGATTCAACCCCGCCCCCGACACGCTCAATCCTTCTGCGAGCTGTCGCTGGGCTGGCCTTGGTCTTTAGCCTTTCGGCCCGGGTGACTATAGCTCAGAACGCATTCACGTTAATCTCTGTCATGAGCCACCATCTCTCTCAGGAGCCATCTTGCTGACCACACAATCCAGGCCCCTTCGCGGTTGCAGGATTCACCCAATCTCTGAATAAACATCTGGCGCCGTCATTTCGAAGCGGAGGCACATTTTTTGTTTCGTTATTCCTCAGTTTGCTTTGCAACCGCATTACCGCATTCTATTGTCTCGCTTCTCGAACGATGATACATACTTTTCGGAGAAGAATGGATATAAAATATAAGACGACACGCAGGAGAGATGACGAGACAGAAACATTAGACGAGAGATACAGCATATATTGTCCGTTGTGTGGAAGAAGACATGGTCAAGGAGAGAAGAAGAGAGAACGAGGCCAAGACCTCAATATGTTTTGGATAATGACGACGATGATGGATCATTTGCAGCGGGTTTCAAGACTTCATACCCCTACGCAAGTGTTGCACTTGCATTACGCATGTAGGGTTCCAGCTGCATATGCATTGGTATTTTTCTTCCTTTGTATCCGATCTTGCCCTTGAAGATACCAAATTTGGGACGGCAGCATGTTTCCTTAGGCACCTAGATAGCTCCCCTGGGGAAATTGTCATACAACAAGGGATGGTCGACTTCAGCGGCGGCGAGAGTAACCAAATAAATAGCATTCAAACAGGAACTTGACGGTAACAACGCATTGAATTAATGTTGAGTCGCAAGGGACGCCGGTAAAAGGGTATCAACTCTTCCTTGTCTATCTCCTGAGCTATGTATGCTGTTATCACGATGTCTCCCAATGCTTGCCCTCACCATGTCTGAAATCCCAGGGTACCTCGCTATAGCTTCACGGGTCGAGAATCACCGTTCGGGTCGTCGAGTATCCGTATTCGTATTCGCTTATGCCTCTATCGGCTGTTGTTCCTCCACTACCTCAGCTACTTCTTCGCCAACTGTAACGTTGCGTCGGTGCCGTCACCGCCGCTCGCCGCCGCCTCTATTTCTAAAGGGGCATCTATCGCAATGGCAGCAGCAGCTTCAGCCGGCTTGGCTCCTCGGCCATTCCGCCAATTCCGGCAGCCCGGGACGCCGGATTTCGTTCATGATCATTTTACGCGAGGCTCTGGGATGATCTATCGCTTTCCCCGTTTTGGCCGTCATTCTGATCTTCTTCTGTCGGACTGGCGCCGAAGATAAACTTCTCGAGATTCGTGCAAGTAGTCTCCAGCTCATCGTTGACGAGGACGAGATCGCAACCTTCTTTCAGATTCGAGTCGTCGGCCAGATAAGGGGTTGCGGCTTTCAGCAGGGACTGAATGCTGTCATCGTCTTTATTACCGGCCTTCTTTAGCCGCTCCTCCATGACCTCCTTACTGGGCGGGAGAAGGAGGACGAAGCGCGCATCGAAGCCCAAGTCCCGGACTTGCCGAGTCCCCTGTGTTTGTATTGTTAGTAAAATCGTACCGCCTGCGCGAACTATGTTGGTGTTGTAAATCGTGGGAGACGCGTTACCTCTTGATCCAAGTGGAGTACCGGCACTTTGCCGCCGTTCGTGATGCCCTCGACGACTTTTCGACTCGTGCCGTAGTCGACGTCTCCCGCGGTAGTGTACTCCAAAAGGACGTCCCCGTCCCTCAGCATGCCGAAGGCCTGCTTTTCGATGAAGTGAAAGTGTTCCCCCCCTATTTCTCCTTCTTGGGGCTTTCGTGTTGTGTGTCGGCCTACCCGAACGAATGCGCCCGGACGCCGCTCCGCCAGGAGATTCGTCATAACTGTCTTCCCAACACCCGATGGGCCCGTGATGACGATGGGTCGCTGATCCTTGGGTACATTGTCCTTCTGGACAACATCCTCAGCATCAACGGGGTCGGCATCGGGGTCTTCCAGTTCTTCGAAGATGGGATCAATTTTCTCGGGATCGCTGATCTTATCAAAGAGTCCAAGTTTCGTCTTCGCCGCGATTCGCAATGCCCGCCAGCTTTTGCTTGCCTTGGCCTCGATAGCCGCTGCTTTCGATTCCTCGCTCGTGGGCATTTCAATCTCGAAATCATCGTCCGCGATCTTTCGTCTAAAGCTGTCGAGTTCCGGAAGCTCATACCTGCCGGCAGCCTTGAGCCTCGCCAGCGCTTGTTGGTCATCGCCGTCCTCCATAAAATTAAGGGGGAGGGAACCCATGGGCGGGCGCAAACGCTTGTTTCGACACAGGCGATGGAGCTCTTCCTGTGCAGTAGCCCATGTTTGCGCTGGCAGAGGCGGCAGTTCGATCGACGGGCAGTTCCCGGCCTTCCAACGGACCCAGTTCTTGTCCCTGGCAAGAACAGTATCGACCATCCGGTGGAATTGGGGACCGTCATCACCAAATTTGAGACTATCCTCGACGGTTCTCTTCATGTCCATTGCCCATTTGACCTGGAGGCATGTCAGCGTCGATAGGGGTTGTTAGTGGGTATCAAGATGCTACTTACATCCTCGTCACTCAGAACTTGGTCGAGATACATCACCGACTTGTTCGGCGTCTTGATAGAGGCCAGCTTTTCTTTTGCCTTGGGGGAGAGATAGAGCAAGAATTCGGTGATGATGAAGGTCTGAACCAGGATATGCCTCCGAAATGACAAGTCGCTGATCTGCGAGAATGTTAACAGCCGAGAATTGAAGGGCGGGGAAGCAGACATACCTCTAGCTCGAACAAGTCGCGGCTGGTGAGATACTTCGGATTGAAAGCGCTGGCCAAGTCTGATTCCGCATCAGGCTCGCGTTTCCTCTTAAAGCTCGCACTGCTCTCGCCGGAGCCTTTGGGGGGGCTCGCCTCCTGTTCATCCTGCACGGCTTTGAACATCTTCATTGTCGCTTCCAGGCCCCGCTTGAACCCTGATAGGCTCTCGGCATCGAACAGCTTCTTCGGCTGGCTAAAGGTCTTCTGTAGTGACCAGAATATTGGATAGAGCACGTCTGCCTTTATCGGTTGGTCTTGAGGCGCTTGTTTTGTGGAATCAAAGGTCACCGCCTTCCCTTGAGAAGTTGAGACTTTGTCGATTTCCATTTTGTCCTGGGTTTCCTCTGGTGCCGGCTCCGACTTGTCGTATGTAGTGACATTCTCGACGTGGTATTCACCCCGAAGATTGACGGAGCTTCTGTCGCCGAGGGGAAAGCTCTGGAACATGAATATGAATACTCGGCCACAGAATGCCGTGTCCTCTGCGCGAGAAAGTCGGCGAAGGAGTTCATTGCAGCTTCGGAGAATGACCAAGTGTTTCTGCTTGAAATGACTCGAGGTTATTCTTTCGCGTCGCGACTCGAGATAATCAAAGACCTTCTGGCACTGGGCGATAGTCTGGCTGTCGAGCATCTCTTCTATCAACCAGAAGAGGAGAGCGGGGTCGCAATGTTCATCGTCGGAAAGAATCGACACGAGATCCAGCAAATTCCACAATTGTACAAACCCGGGAGAATCGATTGCAGTGGTAGCCTGGACAGAGGGACACATTAGTTCCAAACAGCCTGGATAGGGGATTATGAGGGCTTGGATCTTACGATCAAGTGGTCGAATAGGCTGCGCACGGCGGTCTCGATGACTGCGAACTGTCGCGTCTTGTCCTTCTTCGGCGAAGTATCTGCTATACCATTTTCTTGGTCTCCAGGAGCGTCGCTCCTAAACATGGCCGAGATGCGCCCATCAAGATCCCCAAAGTCAGACTTGTGGAGTGCCGGGTCGATAGAGGCGGGTTTGGTCTGGCTGGCATGTGTGAGGAGATCGTCAAGCAGGACAGCAAATTCAGTTACCGCGGGAACGCGGTCACTGTGTGCAATAATTGCACCCGGCATCTTGGATTGGAGCGTGAGGAAAGAGAGCTTCGGATGGGATTTCTCGGTGACTGGCGACTGGTCGCGGATGTCGCAAGACGAGACGCAGTCATGTGTGGTAGGGTGCTCTGCGAGGCAGGTATAGAGCTCGAATTCTACCGTAGGTGCTGAGTTTAAGATATTTCGCGAGTTGAATTCGAATGCGGACCCGGTAAGCTGCCGTGACTTGAACTGCGGTTGAGTAAGGTAGGTAGTAGAGTTGAGACGGTTTGTCCATTGAGAAACAAGGCTGACCACTGTACGGACTACCTGTCGAACAGACCACAGTCTTTTCGGTTACGTAATGGGCCGGATTGCTAAGAGTATAATCCGGGTGGACGCTTGCAGAATCTGCACTATATAAAATACGGTGGTAGCGTTTCCCTGACGGTCTGGGACAGTTATAATTATACATAATTGCCTTAATAAATTTTGACCTATTTTGTAATAATTTTGACTACGCTTTATCTAATAATTAAGAGTCTTACTTACTAAGTGAAGATATACCTATTTTACCTACCCTTTTACTACTACTACCGATTTAAGAAGCTATCTAGCTACGCCGATATAGTGGGTTAATCTATAAATAACTATTAAGATATCATATCTTAGCCTTATTCCGTATAAAACCTATAAGGATTAGGAGCTCTAGCGACGCCTATACGAATCGGTTACTACCTATAATAACGTGTAGAGGTTTCTCCTGTCAAATGGGTAGTCGCAAAGAGTGAAAAGGTAGGGTCAAGCAAGGAACCAGGTATAATCACGATAGGATCACAATAGGGTCTGAATGTGGGTATAGCCAAAGAATTAGATTAATCGCTGGCCTCCCTATCTAAAGGGGAGGCTCCTCCGCCCCTTAAGACTACGTTCCGCTGCTCCTCGAGGACTGCTTATTTGCTTCCTCGAGGGCTGCCTTATTTGCTTCGAGGGACTATTCTGTTTACTGTGTGATAACTGCTTTATTTATACCTCGGGGGGGCTTAGACTAGCCATGCCTAGACCCCTATGGGTTTATACTAGGGACCCTTTATAACCACTGCTATAGGCACCTAATATAGCGACCTCCCCCGGATACTCCTGTCCTTAGGAGCGCCCGATCCGTGCCGGCCTCGCGGCTCCTCCGCTACTTAGCCTCCGCGCCCGTCTCTAAATCCCTTCGACGCCCTAAACCAGAGCCTTCCACGACGGGACCCTGATAGGTCCCCGCCGGGTTCCTATAAGAAGCCTCCCTCGGCCATGGCTCTAACTCGGGTATATACCCCCTCTGTCCGTAAACTAAAAACCACTAAAGCTAAACCGCTAAAGCTAATATCCTAGTCGGGCTCCTAATAGGTTTTAAGGTGGTTTCTTCCCGGCCCTTCGGATTTACCCTTTTATCCTTCTGGGTTATCCCTTTTATCTATCTATAAAGACTCTCTTGCGTGGTATTACGTGGGGCCCGATATTACTCCTTCCGTGAATTTCGTAGCTTCCTTCTTTATGCTAAAAATAGATACTTATATAACTGCTTTTTAGAGATATCTCGTAACCTGCCGTTATTCCCTCTTCCTATTCTTTTCTTCCTCTTCTATACTTAATTTTCGATTATACTATTCTTCGTGAGTTTTCCCCTAATCTAATATACTATATACTAACGTCTTATAGTCTTCTATTAATTAACTACTATCTTATAAGTGCTTCCCCGTCTTTAATCCAGGATACTAGCTAACTATAAGATATAGTATAGTCACTATACCTTCTTAGGAAGATAATAATAATAAATGCGCCGCTACTCTCGCGAGTATAACGCGGTCCTTTAAACGGATTAAGATTATAGTTACGGTATTAACCTCGTAGTCCGCTAGGCAGTTAGCCCCGTAGCTAGCTACGCTAGAGCCTCCTGCTCCTACTACGGCTATATCGTCGTCGACTACTACGTTATTAGTTACTCCATGCTAGAGGGTAGTGGATATCGGTATAAGCGGGGATCTAAGGGCCCCCTATATACGTTATACGGGTAAACTAGTAGCGATTAATTTTAAAGAGAAGACATATACTATCGAGGCCGTGACCTATTGATATACCGATAACGGTTAGCATACTAATAAGTATCACTACTACTCTAAGCATAATAGCCTAAAGTGCCGCGTAGTAAGTTATATATCTTTATTACCACTTAATCCTTATAGTCCCTTCCTTCGTGGATTACTCCGTGGTCCTATTAGTCTAACACGTATAATAGCTTCCTATTACTGGTAAGAACGCTACCGAGTAGCTATAAAAGGTTTTAGTTATCGCTATCGATAAAGGTCGCCTAAGTAAGAGTCGCCGCGTGAGTATTACTATATCCCTTCGTTAATCCTGTATAGTACCCTTACTAATCCTGTATAATACTAATACTAGGCTATAGTAGTTTAATGCTAGGTTATTCTTAAAGGGGCTCTAGGTTAAGCGACGCTAGAGGTTAACCGGTTATCTACTAAGGAAGCTATAGCTACTCGGCATTAAGCTAAGGAAGTTACCGACGCCCGTTAGAAAACGGCGGAAGATATCTATAAGAGGCTTAATAGTATAGAGTCGATCCTTAAATAATTCGTTAGGCTATAGTAGTAGCGTTTAGCCGTCGAGTAGAAACGGTTCGATATTAAATAATAACGCCTTACGTTGCACGAGCGCGACCTCGCGGCCTAGGAGCGGACGGCTACTGCTTTTAAGTAGATAGCTACTCTTAACCTAGCCTAGGCTTAAGTCTAGGAAGACCTCCCTACACCCTTAGGGCCTGCCTTAGCCCCCGCGGGGGTTAGCTTTATAGGCGACGATATATTTAGTAACAGTGGCTCTACGTAACCTTAAGGCTTTATACCATAAGGTCCCTAGGGTCCCCCGGATCCTTACGAAGTGCCCGACGATAACGATATAGTGCCGGCCTTATTAGTGAAGAAGGGCAAGAAGGCTTTAACGCCCTGAACTCCTTTATTAGGGAAGAAGAAAAAGAAGTAGTAGAAGGCGAAGACGCCTTTATCTTTTCGGCCTTTGATACTATCCGCAGGTGGTGGGTAAGAGGGGGTAACGGCTACTACCGCGGGGCAGAGCTAGGTATATATAAAGGATAATAACAGCGAGGTAGCTAGGCGGGAGCCTACCCCTTTAAACGATAAGTTAGTAGGGTTTAAGGACGCCCTAAAAGGGCCGTGATAGTATATATAGAGAAATAGTTATTTTTTTTCTAGGTTTTTTACTAGCCTTCGGGTTCGGTTTTTCCTTTTTTTTTTTTCTAGCTTTGGGGTATTCCTATTATAACCCTACCGGTCCCTAACTATACTTCTATTATAATATAATCGTGTCCTTATCGTGACTGTTAATTAAGGGAATAGTAAAGGGAAATAAACTTTAAGAGCGATAAGCTATTATACCTAAGGAATAAGAACGGGGTCGGGGGCGGCGTTATACCCGAAATATAGAAGAATAGTAAATAAGGCGACGACTTCTAAAAGGAAAATAAAGATTAAGAGTAAAGCGCTTAAAAGGAAGAAAATAGTAACCGAGGCAATAATACCTATATAGTTCCCGTCTAGATTAAGGGGGGGTCCCTGCCCGAGAATTTATCTCTATAATCTATTAAAGGGTTTTACTAGGTTAATATAGTCGATTCGTGGACCTTTACCTTTATTAGATCCTTATCGGGGATAGTGTATAGTCCTATATAGTCCTTAGTAAGTCTTGCTTATAAAAATACCGTCCGTAGGGGGGGAATATATAATAACAACCTTATATTATCCTTATCGGGTCCCCTATAGGAATAGAGTGGGAACCCACTTAGTTCCTGGATAGTCTCGCTTTAAAGTAGGCGTTAACGAGTTTATCGGGGATATTCCGTTTCGGCTCCTAGGTATTCTCCTCGTTGCTATACCCTACCTATTTAATTAGGTATTAACGTCGCTTACCCTAATATCGGTGGGCTAGGATAGCTTTAACCGTATACTTATCAGAATCTGGTTCGACGTTAACCACGGGTAGCTCCGGCTATAACCTATCACGGGACCTCTATAGTTTTAGCAGGGAAACCGGAAAAACGTTATAAATCCTTATACCCTTTAGCAGTCCTAATTAGTAGGCTAGGCTATACATGCTAACGATTTTAGTCACCTTATATAGTCTGATAAACTTATCGCTAAGCTTTTTCGACGGCCTTTTCTATCGGATATTCTTCGTGGATAATAAGATATACTTATTTACCTTAAAGGAGCGCTAGGTATAACCATTATTATAGTACCGTTCGTAGGAAGCCTACGCCCTCTTAATAAGATCCGAAATAGACCGGCGCTAGGCTATAAGGTATTCCGCCCGGGTCTCGGCTTCGGCGGCGCGGACCTTGCCTACCCTCGGAAGCTATACTTTATTCGGTCCCTTTGGGTTATAGCCTATTAAGGTATCGAATAGGGTATAACGTATCGTAGAGTACTACGCTATATTATAGGTGAATTCTGCTAACGGTAGCTAGTTAACCTAGTTATCCTATTCCTGCGAGTAGAAGACGCGAAGATAGTACTTAAGGTTCTGGTTCTACCGCTCCGTCTATCTGTTAGATTACGGGTACTACGCTATGGATAGACGTCGTGTAGTGCTAAGGCACCGATATAAGGTTACCTAAAAATAACTTATAAATAATAAGCCTTAGTCTAATATAATACCGTTAGACAGGCTAAAAGTGCGAAAAACATGATACTATAGGGACTTAGTAAGTCCCTTAACCGTTAGGCCACTATTTATAGGGATATAAATAGAGTACTTTATTAGACGGTATACTACGACGAGGATAGTATCCCTTTTCCTATCTATAGCCGCGCCTTAAACCGGCGGTAGCCCCGTAATAAAGTTAATAGATATCTTTATAAAGGGGCGCTAAGGTATTAAAAGACTCGCTAGTTCGCTATATAGCTTATAATACCGCGGCTTAGTGCGTTAATAGATAGTATAGGTGGGTATAAACTACCGGATATCCTTAGGTAAATAATCCTAGAAGTAGAAGTCCGAAATCCTCTTAATAGTCCTTATAACCCTATAGTGTCCTACGCTGGGTCTATTATAGAAATACTAAAGGACTTTCTAACGGAGACTAGAGTAGTCTAGTATAAAAACGCGATTCTTAAAACGAAGGATACTATTACTCCGAGACTAATATCCGTATATAGTATCGTTACTATAGGCCTCGCGCTATCTAGTATAAAAAGAGTTATCCGCTTACGCCTTTACCACCTCTTCTAATAAGGTAGGGGAATTAGGAGCGGGAATACGATTAGGGGCGGTGCGGGAACCCTGCTAGTTCCTGATAAGGCCTAATATAAAACGCCTCGAACCGGGCTCTAAAAAAGAATTATCCACTTACGTCTTAACCACTAATATAGGAGGGGCGGGAATAGAAACTAGGGTAGCACGGGAACCACGCTGGTTCCCGGTATAGCCTAATATAAAATACCTCGAAAAGGACTCTAAGATAGAAAAAGGATTATCCGCTTATATCTTTACTACCCTTTCCGGCAGGATAGTATTACGTTTTTCGCACTTTTAGCCTGCCTAAAGGTATTATATTAGACCGAGGCTTATTATTTATAAGTCGTTTTTAGGTAACCTTATATCGGTGCCTTAGCACTATATAATGCCTATCTATAGCGTGGTACCCGTAAACTAACGGATAGACGGAGCGGTAGAACTAAAACCTCGAGTACTATCTTCGCGTCTTCTACTCGTAGGAATAGGATAACTGGGTTAACCGGCTACCATTAGCAGAATTCACCTATATTATAGCGTGGTACTCTACGACACGTTATACCCTATCCGATGCCTTAATAGGCTATAAACTTTACTTTTCTTTTCCTTTCTTTTTCTTTCTGCCTATCCGCCTAGATACTTTATATATAACCTATCCTAACCTTATCCCCTTTACGGTATTAAAATAGGCGTAACGCGTATCGACGTGGAAAAGAAAAGAAAAATAACTATTATTTTTTTCCGCGGCTACGTTACCTATATCTTCTATAACTAATAAAGTATAATAGTAAAAAGAAGCCGGAGACTCTATTAAAGAACCTAGCTATAGTAATAAGTAAAGACACCTTAGTCCTAGAACTGCGTGTGTTCCTTAGCTCCCCTAGGGGGAGTCCTTACGTTTATAAATAAGAGTATCGGGTATAAATATCTAGTAAACGAAAACGAAAAGAAAAAGCGTAAAAGGAAACTAGAAGAGTATATAAGAGCGAAGAAGAGAAGGAGATAAAGAAAAAGAAAAATAAAGAGGAAAAAAAGAAAGGAAGATAAAAATAACGTGATAATAGACGCGTATAATCCTAGCCTTAAAACGCCTTAGCTCCTATCAAACTAGTAATCTCTAAGCTTCTTATAGTAATAATACGCCGAGTCGCCCCGATAGAGAATATTTTAATATCCTCGAGATAACGGGCGAGTCGTAAATTCCCACTTACGCTCCTATAAGCACCTTAGGATCCTTCTTATTTTAGAGTATTAGACTTTATACGAGCGGCTTTAATTCTATAGTAGGCTTGGGTAAAGACTCGAGCCTACGATAATCTACGACCCGGATACTCCCTCGGGTACCGCGAATAATCTAGCTATTCTCGACCCGCTTATAAATTATCTCCTTTAGTATCTTACTTATTTTATCCACACTCTTCCGTTATTTACGGGTATTTAACGCTCCTATACTAGGTATTACCGTCACGGGCGGGCTAAGCGGCGGTTATAGTATATTATCGAGGAGCTATAAAGTCCTCCCGTCCGTAGTACCCTCGGCGATATCTCGGAATCGGGCTACGGTACGTAGCGCCGCGAGTATCCGGTCTTTATCGTTTAGCCGTGCTCGAAGGTCTATAATCTCGGTATTCTTATCCTTAAATAGTGCCGCCACGCTATAGTCTTCTCTAATAAAAATACCCTTACTCGTGGCGGAGAAGCTAGTAGACGCTCGGGAAGAGCTAGCCCTCCGCGCCTATACTAGTTATTTCTCGAGAGTCTAAATATATCGGTTCTTATCGGCGAGGTCGGCCTATAGAGCTTAGTTCTAAGCGGCGAGTAACGCTATGCTATCCCTAAACTCGCCTATACTATTGTTATCCTCTAGCCTCCCTATCTAAAGGGGAGGCTCCTCCGCCCCTTAAGACTACGTTCCGTTACTCCTCGAGGACTACTTATTTACTTCCTCGAGGGCTGCCTTATTTACTTCGAGGGACTATTCTGTTTACTGTGTAATAACTGCTTTATTTATGCCTTGAGGGGTCTTAGACTGGCCACGCCTGGACCCCTGTGGGTTTATAATAGGGACCCTTTGTGACCACTGCTGCAGGCACCTGATATCTCCGCCTAGTCGATCCGACTTAGTCCTCCGAGGAGCCTATAATACCGGATTACGGCTTTTTCCCCTCTATAATACCTAGGCGTACGCTTACGTAATATCTTAACCTTACGGACGCCGGCTAGAAAGTATACGATATCGAAATCGCGCGCTAGAAGATCCTATAAACGTAATATAATAGCTACCTAAAGGGGATTAACGCTATACTAACCTAGCAGGTTAATATTATCGACTAAAGCCGTAGATAACTACTATAAGGAGGCACGCCTCGTGAGGTGTATAAAGCCGTTAAATGCGATACGGATTAGTACCTAGCCACCCGCTAAACCGATACCTATAAAGAGTATATTAAGCACGTATAGTACCCTATAAATAGCCTTAAGAAGCTCGGGGAGTGGTTGGATAAGTGGTAGCTACTGCTATAAAGCTATAAAGATACCGGTTTAAAGCCCGCCACGTATGTATAGGTTATAGATTTCTTTAGAGGTATACGCCCCTATACCGGCCGCGATTAGACTAAGGCCAAGGGACGCCGTATAGATAACTAAGTAGTTATACCCGAAGACCTTTATACCCTTGGCTGAAAGTATATTAATACTAGACTTAAAGACTAAGGAAAACGCGGTAGCCACCGTGCTATAGTATTCCCTGCACTGTATACCGGAAGCGAAGAGGGTAAAGATACCTTAAAGGCCACGGCTAAGCCCCGTAAAAAGGGCGGCCGTAAGAAGAATAAAGCTAAGAATCCTACTACCACGGTATCTATAGCTATACCTTTAGCTGTTTTAGCTAACCGTTCCTCTTCTAAACGCCGTTAATCTGCTCTATAGAGAGGTTAGATCTACCGCGTGTGCGCTATACCTAGCCACGATATTAACGCCTGCTTCTATCTATTCCCGGATACGGTATATAACGATTAGACACCCTTCGAGAGCACTAAAATAAGTATCTAACGGATCCTTCAATACGACCCCTCGCTGCGCGCGGAAGTGGAAGAACTACACGCCGTAAAGAAGGTAAAGAAGGATATAAGCCGGGACTCTATATAGTTTAAAGAGGCGTGACTTAACTGTAGCAGCGTCCGTAGTGGCGTCTCCTACGCCGCTACCTTTACGGCTAGCACTGCTGCTAGTTACCCTCTTCGAACCCCTGCTATCCTCGATTCCGGCGCCACTATTTATATATTTAACGATTTTTCTCGTTTTTCTGATTTTATACCCGCCACGTAGGGGGATTATGTAGTAGCCGGCAGTTCGTCCCTGCCTATTAAAGGTTACGGTAATATGACCGTGAGATTAAATAGACTAATAGGAGGCCTCGATTTTAGGCTGTTAAATGTTATATACTACGAGGATTTTGCCTGTAATTTAATCTCTAACTAACGCCTATATCTTCGAGGATACTAGTAGAATTAAAAGCTACTAAATAACTGTATTCGGCATTCCGATAGATCTATACTATACTAGCTAAATCACCACTTCGATTAAACCGTTATTAAATACGTGCCCTCTAACTAATCTACGGCTACTTTTCTAGGCTCTTCTTCCTCTACCACCCGAAAAGCCGTCTATAAATCGATAATATGGTATCTAAGTATAGAAGAGGGTATCCTATAGTATCTGCGGCTAGGGTATATAGGCCCTAAACTATTTAAGCACTTAGAAGAGCAGACGTAGGGGGTTAAAATAAAGGGACTAATAACTATCGACTATAAGGCCTACGAACTTATAAAGATTAAACAGTATATTAGTAGGCGCCCTTATACTATACCTGCCTACGTAGGGGAGTAGTGGGCGATTAATTTTACAGATTTTAACCGAATATCCGACGGGGACTCGCGGTTTATATTTTTCACTAACCATTTTAGTGGTTTTACGGCCACCTACGTTATAAAGAGTAAGCTGGTAGTGGATATCCTCGTAATAATTAAGGAATTCCTCGCTTAGGTAGACCGCTAATTAGGCTATAAGGTGCGCGTTTTCGAATCCGATAATAAGCTAACTTAATCCCACGATATCACCTAATTCCTACGTGATAAGGGTATCCTTTTAGAGATATCTGCTGCCGATACTTAAGTATAGAACGGGGGTGCTAAACGCGCTACGGCCGTGGTTATCTTAAAGAGTTATATGATAAATATCCACGTAAAACTGCCGCCGTTTATATAGCCTAAGGCTATTCCCACGGCGGCGTATATCTATAACCGGACGCTATAAAGGCAGTATAATAATAAGGATTAGAAAACACTATACGAGGTCCTCTTTAGAAGGAAGCCGATTTTATTATATCTTCGAGCTTACGGCTATAAGGCGTACGCGATAATAAAGGACGCTTAAAAGGGCGTAAATAAGCTATTTAACCGTATCGCTCCCCGCGCCTATATCGGCTACCTTATCGGTTACGATTCTACTAATATTTTCCGTATCTAGGTGCCTGGCCTGCGCCGCTATAACCGCGTTATTCGAACGCGCGATATGGATTTTAAAGAACGCGCCTTCTTTAACGGCGATATCGCCACCTTTAAGGACGACCTCTGTTAATTAACCGAGGAGTAATTAGAAGACCTGATTAGTTAGATTAAGTAGGAGAGGGCTAGAGATTCACGGCCGTTGACGGACGTATAAGCTAAGGACCCCCCCCTTTATATAACTACTTATTTTAAATTATTAGATCCGGGGATAAACGCCCCCGGATCCCCTTCCTTAACGGCTTTACCGTTAAGGTTATAGTCCGTAATACCCGGCTGTAAGGGGGTAGAGGAGGCTATCTTAAATTAATTAGGATAAGATTTAGGTTATAAATAGTGTGATTTAGCCGGTATAGCGCCTAATTACTATCTATATCCGCTTAATTCACTATTTCCTACGCTACTAATAACCCCGCTATTGGTTATAGCGCTAATAGTAGCTATTATATTAGGAAACCGTGATACCCCTATAGCCGTAAGGTTTTAGGATAATAGAACACGGTGCTACGATACCCCTATAGCTACGCCTATAGGGCTCCTATTAAATAAAGGAGCGTAACTAATTCGGTAAGGAGATAGCTAGAAAAGAGACTATTAGGTTATAGTATTTAACGCTAGCCGTTACGCACCTAATATATATATATTAAATAGGACTCCGCTAACTAAATTACGGTTAAAAAGGTCCACGTCTATAGCGTTATAGCGACGCTTAATAATACCCCGCGAATCTATAGCCCCGGCGGTAGCTACCGGAAGTATATCCCGGGAGGCTATCTCGGGAAATATAACCCCAGCGGTTACTTCGGCGGGTACTCTAGTATCGCATGTACTAATAGACACTTAAATAATTAACTTAGTAGAGCAGAAATCTCGTGTGTGTGTATTATATTAAGTTATATCTAGGAGAGTCTCTTATGCTCTTAATTCAGGTGGTAAAGACTCTGTTATGGGTACTGTATTATTTAGATCCTATCCGGTCTTTTCCGGTATCTACCCTTATTATATCCTAATACTCGAAGTCCCTGATATCCGGAGCCCTTAGTTATAGAGTGGATCCCCCCTGGATCCCCTATAGACTATATCGTGGTTCTGCCTATACGATACACCCCCTTAGTTAAGGTGGGTCTTCCTAGGTCAACTAACTAATTAAAGGCTTCGGTTTAAACCAAATGCTCTTAACTTTTCTATCGTAAAATTAATAGTTAGGGGAAAACGCCCTCGTGAAAAGGATCTAAATCCGCCCTATTTAACCGTTTAATTTAATTCTATCTTAATTAGTTCCTCGACCCTGATTAGCCGGATCTACTTAATTGGATCTATATCTATCGGATCTACTACGCCCTCGGGGGCCTTTATCGTTACTACGGCCGTGGCTTTAGCGCGTTTAATCTTTTTGTGTAGTCGTTTAGACTACTCGATACGGTCCTTTTAATCCGTTAAATTAAGCTGTTACTATAGTCTTTTAATTCCTGCCTCTGGTAGTACCTTTGTTAAACCGTCCGCGATTATCTCCTTCGTGTTAACGTACGTGACCTTAAAGAGGCCCTGCTATACTAACTAACG
Source organism: Sodiomyces alkalinus F11 (assembly GCF_003711515.1). Taxonomy (NCBI): domain Eukaryota; kingdom Fungi; phylum Ascomycota; class Sordariomycetes; order Glomerellales; family Plectosphaerellaceae; genus Sodiomyces; species Sodiomyces alkalinus. Next base: position 4,226,628 of record NW_021167079.1, on the reverse strand, counting down.
CGCTTACTAGTTATGAATATCGACGTGCCATAGCCTTATTCGTAGGCGTTATGCCTTCTTATTAACGAGGTTAATAGTCTGTTAATTATCGTAGTATAGCTATAGCTGTTATTAGTCTAGCCGAAGCTCTAAATCCCTTAATATCCGGCTAACGAATAGCGTCTTCTTAGCTGCCTTAGTAAGAGCGAGTAGTTCCGACTCTATTAACGACGTTATAACCGTCGGTTATTTACCCGCCTTCTAGTTAACGGTGCCGCCGAAAAGCTTTATCATATATCCTTACGAGCTCTTACGGTCCGGAGTATCCCTAAAGGACGCGTCGCTTACTATCAGGAAGAGTTTATCCCCACCGAATTCTAAGCAGTGGTGTCTTATATAGTATAGGAATAGTAGCACTTATTAAGCCCTCTTAAGGTGGTTAGAGGAGGGGTTAACGTTATATTAGGAAAGCTTTAAGCAGGCGAACGCGATATCGGGTCTTATTATAATAGCGGCGTATAGGATAAAACCGATTATTCCCTGATACTAATAGACCTCGGGAATTAACGCGTGGGTACCGTCTCGGGGTATTACCGGCTCCGTAGATAATAGGACCTTTAGTGGTTTTCGGCAGAGTATATCTACGTAGTATTTAACCGCGATCTTCTCCATGTAAAAGGATTATAATAGCTATAACCTATAGGTGGCTTTATCCCTTAGGACCTTAATTCCTAGGAACTAACGGATTTCTTCGCCTCCTAATAACCTATAGCTTCGCTTAAGGGCAGCCTCGAGGTTATCGGCGTCTGTCTTACGGTCTTTGTAGTATATAAGTCCGATATCGTTAATATAGAAGAATAGAATTAAACCGTCGCGGATTATAATATAGGGGTTATTAGGGACGGCTATAAAGCCTATCCTCTATAGCGTGCCGCTGAATTCCTCTTACTATAGTAGTGGCGATACCCTTAAACCGAAGAGGGCTTTCCGTAGTAGCAGGACCTTACCTAGTACTTCGTAGCCTTACGGTATCTTTATAAACACCTCTTCCTTAAGGCTAGTATTAATAAACGCGTTAACGGTATTAAACTGCCTTATCTTTAGGTTAAATCGGGCGGCGATCGCTATTAGTATACGGAAGGACCGCGAGGCCAGCGTTACGGCGTAGTTATCTTTAGTCTTTAACCGTTTTTATTAATCCCCTCGGACTATAAGACGTGCCTTATACTTAAGGAGGGTGCCCTCCTTATTAAATTTATAGGTGTATACCTATCTATAGACGAGCACTTATTACTTATTAGTCTAATTACTACCTACCTCCTACTAGTAGCCTATCTATCGGTGCCCTTTAAGGTATTCCCCCTCGGCCTATAACTACCGCTCCCATAACGGGTAGAGGCATATATCGCGGTGGTACTTTAATAGAGGCGGGAGATCCTCGCGGGTTACGTGCGATAGCGGCTAAGAGGTATTAGAGAGAGTAGAATCTATAGCACCGATATCGCCATTATTAATAGCTTACTTCCTCGCGCGTATAGGGTTATAAGTCCTGCTAGCGTTAAAGAACGCCTGCTAGGCGTTATCGTTCTAGACCTTCTTAGTTATATATAGACTTACGATAGTTCTCGCGATAGATAGGCGCGCGGGTAATAGGCGCGCGGCCGACAGGAGTATAGCCGACAGGCACCCCCTAGGGGCACCTATAGCTATCCGTTAGTGGTTATCGTGTTCTTCCACCTTAGCGCCCCTGACCACTGCTAATGCTATAAGGAACGCGCGCGCGAAATCTTCCGGGGATATTAGAGGCGTGGGAAACGGTTTAAACCTTATAGTGGTAAACCGTAAAGTATCCGTAGTAATAGCGGTAGCCTCTCCTATAGTAATAGCGGTAGCCTCTCCTATAGTAATAGCAGTAGCCTCTCCTATAGTAATAGCGGTAGCCTCTTCTATAGTAATAGCGGTAGCCTCTTCTATAGTAATAGCGGTAGCGTTAAAGTTACGAGATTCTAAATCTATAGCCTAGTTATTAGACTATAGATTTAGAACCTTATCTATAGTAATAGTAGTAGCCTCTCTCGTAGTAATAGCGACGGCCTCGCCTTTATCCATAGTAATAGCGGTAGCGTCGCCTTTACCCGTAGTAATAGCGGTGGTATAGTTTTCTCCTATAGTAATAGTAGTATCCGTAGTAATAGCGGTATAGTCTATAGTAATAGTAGTAGCCTCTCTCGTAGTAATAGCGATAGCCTCGCCTTTATCTGTAGTAATAGCGGTGGCGTCGTTTTTACTCGTAGTAATAGCGGTAGCGTTAGAGTCTTCCGACTTAAGATCTAATACGTCTACGGCTATACCCCTTAATAGCAGCCTATTCGCGGTCTTATTAGATTAGGTGATACGGATAGATTATAGACGTTCCCCGATTTCCTCGGGGGAAGCCGTGGCTTATAGCGTTTTAATCCTGCCGTTAAATATCTCGTCTTCGTTAAAGACCACATCTCTCGTAGTAATAATATCTATCAGGTATAGTAGGTAAATACGGAAGCTATTCGAGGATTAGTATCCGATATAATAACCGATCTATACCTTCGGTTCTAGCCTTTATAGGCGGTTTCTTTTAGCTTAGGTATCGCGCGTTTTTATAAAGGCTTTATAGCTATATACTCGTAGGTGCGTAAGGTTAGGTTAACGGCCGCGCAGGCCTTCGTATAGCGTTCACTAGTCGTTAATATATCGTGGCGTTCTATTATACAGATATATAGTAGTCTTAAAGATCTTAGGCTAGATAGATATAGACAGAGTAGCTCTAATCCTTATAGCCCTCGCCCTTCTCTTAACGATACCTCTAATCTATTCTATAACGCCGTTCTAATTCTATAAATATAGTGCCGATAGCTAGCCTTCTACCCCCTTAGCAGCGAGGAAAGTAACGACTTCTAGGTGCTAAAATATCTTAGAATCGGCCCGTAGAACGCGTGGCCTAACGTCGAATTAAGTCTTAAGCAGGGCAAAAATATCCTTTAGAGCGTGCAGGATAAAGCCTTAGTCTTTCTTCTATAGGTAGTAATCCTATGTATAACCTATATACACGTCTATAACGAATATAATAGACTTATATAGTCCGCCCGCTAATTACTCCGCCTCTTCTAAATCGTGAAAATTAATAGCTAGGGCCTCTCCGGGCTTTAACGGGTAAAGGGATAGTATCTGCCGGATCTATATAGGCATTTACGATTACCTATACACGTTATAGTCCGTTATACGAGGTCCCTTTATCTTTACCCCCTAAGTAGCGTCGACGATCTTTATAAGAGTATCGGTGCCGTAGTGGCTAAGGCGTTCGTGCTACCATTATACCGTAGTCTTCTACGGTTACTGCGGTTATCGTGATCTTCTATACGGGTTATCGCGGGGGTGCCTTACCGAGACCGCGAACGCGGTAGCAGCTATGGCTTCCGCGCGCTCGATTATATACTGGCTGTGGATATCTAGTAGCTTATAAATAGGCCGGTCGTCGGCGGAGTTAACGATAGTGTCGTTTACGGTATCCTAGTAGTAACCTTATAGGCGTAGCTAGTATTCCGAGACGATATTAGTAATAAATTCCTTATAGTATACGATATTACGGAGGCGTAGTAGCCTTTTTATACCTAATAGGGATTATACACGTAGCTTAATATCTCCGTATCCGAGGATAGGAGCCTTATAAGTACCTACCTAAAGCGTTAATAAATTAACCATGGGTAGTCTAATAGCCGTAAAACAGCCTCGATTATTAAAGATATAGATTAACGATCCTAAGTCTAGGATCGTGTAGTGTAATAGCGCTCTGGCTTAGTTAATAGAAAGGGATATCCCCTATTCTTATTATAATCTTAATAGTATCGTCGTACGATAACGCGCTACCCCTTAGGTTAGGGGGACTCCTAGTTTCTCCGTCGCGGTGACGGACAGGTCTTTATAAACTATAGTAGTAGACGTAGTATTATAGAGTTAATCTTCCTAGACTTCCTCTATTTTATTAGCGGTGGCAGCTATTACTTCCCGCCTCTTCTGTATCGCGGTGTCTACGCGGCTTTTAAAACTATAAATACGTATCTTCTTTTCCGCGACCTTTATAATATCTTCACGGCCATGCTAGGTATAAGGGCGTATATCCGGCCTTACGTACTAATAGGCGGCAGTGGTATAGGTATTCTTATATATCTCGTAAGGCCTCCTTATTACGGGAGGGATAGCCTTTACGGACGTATCACTATAAGGGCGCTTTTTATTAGTATCGTTATTAGCAGTATCCTTAGTATCGGGGAGGTTCCTAAGGGTGTTAAATATGCCTCTCCTAACTCTAGGCTTTATAGCGGTGGATTATAGGCTCTTTATATTACTAAGAACCGCCCGTAAAGCCTTTATAAAGTCGTTAATCGTTAGTTCGTTTTCCGTAATCTTATCGTAGTTATTTACTAGGTAGTTATTGCTTTATTTCTAGGTAATAGGTCTAACGGCTTTTAACGCGTCTTCTGCCCAATAGTCCGTGCTTAATAGTTCTAAAACGCCTATATATTTATAGTATATTATCGCTATTTTCTAGCTTACAACCTAAGCGTCTATATCCTTAGGTATAGCCTTTATAGGTATAGTGTATTATCGGTACAGGACTAGGGCTTCCTTACGGAGGTCTATAAGTATCGGTCCTGCGTCCGCGTGCAGGAGAGTAATGTAGGCCCGCAGGTTATTTACGGTGTTATCCTATAGCTAGGCGAGGAGGTTATGTAATATAGTATATATAGTCCTTTCGATATAGGAGTATACCTTATTAAACTCCTTCTACTACGCGTCGTAGTCTGCCTTTTTCTCGCGGTATATATAGCGATCTTATAGGTAGCGCGTACGCCCTTTTTTAAAGAGGTTATCAATAGATATAGGCGTCTTAGTCGATGGTTCTTTCGTTACGGCCGTAACCTTCTAGCGAGCGGCCGTCTTCCTCTTACCGGTAGCCGTAGTAGCGGCCGTGGTAGCCGTGGATTCTATAGTATCCGTGGCCTTATCGCCCTTTAGCGTGATAGTAGAAGACGGAGTAGCTATAATAGTGGTGGCTGTGGCCTCCTCCGTGTTAGAGTCCACGGCGAGGGCTTCGTATTTACGAATATTAGGGGGTATAGGTATAGGGAGGAGATAGGCGTTAGCCTTCTTATCGCTTAGCTTTAGATTAAGGTAGTTATCCTAGTAGGAGGCCGATTTACCGCGTACGGCGCGCTCCTAAACTGCCTAATCCCTCTAGTTAATAAGGGTCGTGGCGGCCGCCTTTTATTCGGCGTTAGATACGTTAAAAGATATCTTAACTAGATTATAGTTTATTGGTTAGTTAATTAATAGGTAGGTTAATTAATCTCTTAAGTACTCCAATTAGGTTAATAGTAGTTATTTAAGAGTACTTATATAGACGTGATTACTTCTTTATAGTAGAATAGGGGTAGCCTTATTAATATCTATCGTTTAGGCGTTATAAACCGGGCGTATAACTATCGCACGTACTAACAGGCACTTAAATAATTAACTTAGTAGAGCAGAAATCTTATATATATGTATTATATTAAGTTATATCTAGAAGAGTCTCTTATACCCTTAATTTAGGTGGTGAAGACTCTGTTATGGGTACTATATCATTTAGATCCTATCCGGTCTTTTCCGGTATCCACCCTTATCATATCCTGATGCCCGAAGTCCCTGATATCCGGAGCCCTTAGTCATGGAGTGGATCCCCCCTGGATCCCCTATGGACCATATCGTGGTCCTGTCCATGCGGCATCTAGCGGTTACCCCGGTGGCCGTAAAGATTCACCGTAAAGACCTCCCTCCTCCTCCGAAGAACCCTCGCAATATACCCTCGCACCTTTACGGCTACCTATTCTGATAAGTATAAGAAGACTACCTACGGAGCCACGAGGAGATAGGGTCGTGGATACGGGTACCGGCGTCCGTAGTAGATAGATATTAGGTTTTTAATTCGATATAGGTAATAATATATAAGTTCGATAAGTATAGATTTCTATATAAATATAAGGTAAGGCTTATAGTGTGAGGAGATTAGTAGTATTAATCCTCGCTTAAGGAGACGTACGTAATAATACTAGCCGGACGGTTATTCCGCGCGTTAATAGCTATCGCCGCCCGATTTAACCTTACGCTATTATAGTTTAATATTAGAAACGCGTTTATACACACGCCCCTCCCCTATAATATCTTTATATACCCGCTGCTAGACTTTTTAGCCCCTAGGAGTCGTTTACACCTGAAAAAGGCGTTATATAGACTTAAGGAGTTTTTACTGCTTGAGTAAAAGCACTTTTCGGCTATCCTTTTAGCGGACGGCTTCTAGATAGTACCGTAAGAACCGTGTTATTTTCTGCGCCGCGGTTTAATCCTATTCTTCTACGTTAACGATATCATTATTACTCATAAGGAATAATATAAGGCGTAGATAAAGCAGGCCGTTAATAACCTATAACGCCACTATAACCTATAAGGTAGCGATCCTCTATAATGGTTCCTTAGTATTAAGGTTATTCGCGACCGCGTTACCCGTAAAATCTAGCTATTATAACGCGACTATATTACTAAGTTAGAACGCCTATTAAAGCCGAATAGTAAGTATAGTAGTAACTATCGCCTAATGTACCTAATTAAGGTTATAGAGCTACTACTCTATTTAGGGACCTTGACTAATGTTAAAAGCTATTAACGGAAGATAGGATCTATACTATATATAGTAGTGATATCGCGGCCTGATATCGCGTTTATAGTATCCAGGCTATACCGGTTTAACGTTAATCTAGGGCCTATTTACTATAAGGTAGCCGATTATCTAATCCTCTATCTAATTAATAGCTAATCGTTTACGTTAGAACTAAGGGGTAGCGATATTATTAAAATCTATACTAACACCTTATTTGCCGATAATACCCTTAATCGAAAGAGTAGTTAAGCGTATATAATACGCTTATTTAGCAGTATAATAATATAGCGCGCTAATAAGCAGGATACGGTTATAACGTTTATAACTGAAGCAGAGCTATTAGTGTTAGTATAAGGTATAAAAGAGGGTATCTTTATATAACACCTATTATTTAGTATAGGAGTAGAATTTAACGATCCGGAATTCAGAATCTTATACGATAATAACTAAACGATTTAATTAGTTAATTAAGAGATTAGTACGTTAATAACGCGCCTCCGCTATATCGATATCCACGGCTACTAGTTACGTTAAGTAAAGGAATAAGGGTAAATACCCGTAACGTACGTTACGAGCGCGGAAATAGTGGTAGACGGATTAACGAAGGCGCTATACGGCGAGAAATTTAAGATATTTAGGTCCTAGGTGGGTGTAATAGATATACGGGAACGGTTATAGTAGAAATAGCTAGAAGAAGTCCGGATAGAATATTTAGAGGACCTAAAGGATAAATTTAAGGGCGGATATAGTGAATAGATTATATAGCTGGATTATCTGCCGGTTACGAATAGCTTTAATCGCCTAACTAACGTTTTAGGGCGATTAGGGGGTGTGTTGAATAGACTATATATAGTCTTTTCGGTTATATAATAGGCCAGATTACTAAGAGTATAATCCGGGTAGACGCTTACAGAATCTGCACTATATAAAATACAGTGGTAGCGTTTCCCTGATAGTCTAGGATAGTTATAATTGTATATAATTGCCTTAATAAATTTTAACCTATTTTGCAACAATTTTGACTACGCTTTATCTGACACTACCTACCCATTTACAGTGCGGTAGACACGTCCCCACACGCGTTGCAAACTGTCACAGGTACGTACCGCCGACAAGGCTGAAATTTCCGCCGCGACCGTTCTGCAAGACAACAAACAACCTACCATTCCTGATAGCGTGAACATTTTCCCACTCCTCGTTTTTACAGCCGCTCGATATCAAGATATACGTACATTGACACTCTACGCTTCCCACTGCGCGTGCTGAAGCTGGCCTCGGCATGCCATCACAGCCGGAGTGTTCCCCAAGACTCGACCAAGATTCAAAGGATGCCGACTGCGAAGCGACAGAAGAAGAGTGGCAATGCGCCGGCTGCATCTCAGACGAAAGCTCAGCCAAAACGCACCGGCGAACGGCCGACTGTTGCAGACATTGAAGGCGAGAGCGAGTTCACCCAGCTTGCGCGGAAGCATTGGTTGAAGCCCACGAAGAAGGTTAAAGTGAAGAATGACGTTATTAAGAAGGAAATCTGGGAGGTTCTGGAGCGGGACAGCTTTCCGTACAAGACATTACTTGTCTTGGAGGGTCTACAAACTCTCGAGAGGTATGAGAAAACCAAGTACGCATGGATTCGGAAATCCTTAATGTAACATTCTCGCCCAACTCTATAGCTACCTCTGGCCTGGATATACCGACGAGTCCTCGAACCACCATGTCTTATTAATCGTTCTACTCACGAACGTGAAGAGGAGGGAGCAGCTTACCTCTTGGAGCATCTTTGAAGATAGGAGCGACGCCTTCTCCGACCTTTTTCGCCGCATTCTTTCCATGACCCTCGACCAAACCCTGTCGCTCAACATCAGAACCCAACTCCTCTCCTTCCTCATCTCGGCTTTTCAGAGTCTAGACCATGCCATTGTGAGAAAAGAATGTGCGCCTCTTCTGTCCATTTCGATATGGCACAATCTGTCCACAGACGCCCTGCGAGAGACCAAGCTCGAACACAACGCCCATGTGCGCAAAGCATGGAGAGCATCCCTAAAGAGATATGAGGCTGCCGACGAGGCAACAAAGGCCAGGTTGCGCTTTGAGCGCTCATGGCTTTATACGTTGGTCCTCGACTTCTTAAGCCTCCTGTACGAGGAGGACACGGGGCCTGGTACGGTCTCCCGCCTTGTTTCTGCACTTTCCTATCCTTGGCAGGTCGCTAACCTCATCTCAGAACACGTCGTCTATTGCGAGAGGTTTATTGAATTCTTGACAGACCTTCTGAGCCAGCTTCCCACTCGCCGATATGTCAACACTCTTCTTACCGACCTCAACGTTCTCCCGGCCATGCAGCTCTCCCCCATGCTCAACGATGAAAACAACGGTCTTGTGCGGGACCTGCACTCACTTTTCGCCCACTATGTATATTTTACCATTGATGACCAAACAGGAGTCCAGTTCACTCAGTCAGAAGCCTTCGATAAACATTGCGCGGTTCTCGGGAGGTTGCAGAAGATGGCTATAAAACACTTCCCTGAACAGCTCAAGGTGCTCGCACTGTCAAATTTCGGCGCAATCGACAAGAGGGAAGAACTCAAAACGCTCCTAGAGCCTCTTACCGACGAAGAACTCATGAAGCTGGCGAACCTGCTGCACTTGCGCACCTCTTATCCAGACACCCTACCGATCCGGATTGACAGGAATTTCCTGGTCGAAGTGTTTCTTTGGACATTCGAACGGAGGAAAACCTTCCAGGAAGTGGCCCGGGAAATGAACCTAGCGCCCACGGAGGATTCGCTTTTTGCGAGTATCCTGACTAGGGCCGAGGCATACGATGGTTCTCATCCCTTGGCTCTGCCAAAGCTCAATCTCCAGTATCTTTCAGTCGGTGATTTTCTGTGGAGGTCGCTCATCTTGTACCGTTCCGAAGCCTTTTACGGGATTCGCAAGGACATCGAGACTGTCATCAAACGCCTACGTCCGGAGAGCAAGAAGCCGGGGGAAACGGAATTTCCTGGATTTTCCAAGATGGCCCTGCCCTCCTCCAAAGTTTCGTAAGTGCATCCCTTCCTGCGACAACGTAAAAACTAGGTCAAGTGACTGACGAAATGCAGAATCATGGAAGTGGTGCCTCCCTTGGTCGGAGATGACAACCCGTCTGTCGTGCGGGCAGAGGTGTCCGTGGATGTGCGCCGGCTGAAAGATAATATCCGTCGTGAGTGGGACTCGCTTCGGCCCGATGATGTTGTCTTCCTATTAGCTATCGAACCGCCGATATCGAGGACCATCGGCAATGGCGCTGCCACTTCCTCGGAAGCTGATCGTCTTGGAATCGTGGCCGTTCGTACTGCTGAAATTATCCGCATCACGGACGACAAAGGCCGGCCCGTGAGGGATACTACAGGCCGGTACGGCGGGAACCGAATCTTCCAACTTAAACTCGACTCGCAGACCTACGCCGGCGATGCTGAGCGTATCTCAGCAGGAAAGTCTGACGTGTACGGACGCATCAACCTGATCATGAGGCGCAGTGGAAGGGAAAACAACTTCAAGCCTGTTCTGCAGTCCATTCGCAGCCTGGTGCTTTCCGACGTTCCTCTCGCCTCCTGGCTTCATGAAGTCTTTCTTGGCTACGGCGACCCTGCTGGGGCATCATACAAGCAGCTACCGAACAAGGTCAGGGCGATCGACTACCGTGACACCTTCATAGACTGGCAGCACTTGATAGAAAGCCTACCTGGGAAAATCATCGAGCCCAGCGACGACGCGTCTGGTAGTTTCGGGCCGCCTTATGTCTTGGAATCGACGGAGAAACCAGCGGCCACACAAGGTAAGCCATCATCAAAAAAGCGCCGCAGGGACGCCGAACCTGCTCTGTTGGCCGACGTCGAAACATTGAAGGTGTCCACCTACAAGCCTCCCAACACGGGACCTTATCCCACCGACGCCCCCAAGCGTAACACCGTCCGGTTTACTCCGGCTCAGATTGATGCGATTATTTCTGGCTCCCAGCCAGGTCTTACCATCGTGGTTGGTCCGCCGGGAACGGGAAAGACAGACGTTGCGACCCAAATCATCAGCAATATTTACCACAATTTCCCCCAGCAGAAGACGCTCCTCATCGCGCACAGCAATCAGGCGCTTAACCAACTCTTCGCCAAAATCGTGGCCTTGGACATTGACGAAAGGCATTTGCTGCGACTGGGTCATGGGGAGGAGGACTTGTACACTGAAGGAAGCTTCAGTAAACACGGCCGCGTCGAGTCGTTCCTAGACAACCGCAACCGATACCTCCAGGAGGTCCAACGCCTTGCCGCCAGTATGGGAGCACCAGGTGCTCATGGGAACTCGGCCGAGACTGCTGGTTATTTCAATGCAGTGTACGTTGAAACCGCATGGACAAAGTTCACAAATGCTACTCAGGACGCAGATGTCTCCCCAGCGGCCATCATCGAGGCGTTCCCCTTCCACGAGTACTTCTCAACTGCCCCGCAGCCACTCTTTCCGGCCGACGCAGATCGCGAGACTGTCATGGAGATTGCGCAAGGATGTTACCGGCATATCAGCAAGATCTTTTCGGAGCTTGCAGATGTCATGCCGTTCGAGATTCTCCGAAGAGACAGGGATAAGGCGAACTACCTACTCACGAACGAGGCTCGTATTATCGCCATGACCTCCACACATGCGGCTATGAAGCGGGAGGAAATCGCGTCACTCGGGTTCCGCTACGACAACGTCGTCATGGAAGAAGCTGCTCAGATTACCGAGATCGAGAATTTCTTACCCCTGGCCATGCAAAAGCCGGTGAACGGGGAGATGCCTCTGCAACGTGTTGTCCTCTGCGGTGACCATTTCCAGAATTCCCCCATCATCCAAAGTCACGCCTTCCGGCATTATGCCAACCTAGAACAGTCGCTGTACTCGCGGCTGGTACGCCTGGGCGTTCCGACCATCAACCTGGATCAGCAGGGTCGTGCTCGGCCGTCCATTGCTAGTTTGTACCAGTGGCGATACCCGAACCTGGGCAATTTGCCGCACGTGCGGACGCACGAAGAATTCTCCAAGGCCAATGCCGGATTCAAGTACGATTACCAGTTCATCAACGTTCCGGACTACAAAGGACGGGGTGAGGCCGAGCCTAGCCCACACTTTATTCAGAATCTTGGGGAAGCCGAATACGCCGTCGCAATTTACCAATACATGCGGCTCCTGGGCTACCCGGCCTCTAAGATCAGCATTCTTGCGACCTACTCCGGGCAACGTGCCTTGATCAAGGATGTTTTAGCCCATAGATGCAGTAACAGTGCTGTTTTCGGGCAACCAAGGGTCGTCACTACCGTGGACAAATACCAGGGCGAGCAGAATGACTGTAAGCGGAGACTGACACCCCAAGACGCATTGTTTTACCTTTTTCTTCTTTTTTTTATAGTCAGGACTAACAAACTGCAGACATCATTCTATCACTCACTCGTACCTCGCGAGTTGGTTTTCTGCGGGATATCCGTCGCATGACCGTAGCTCTATCGCGTGCGAGGCTGGGCTTGTACATTCTCGGACGCCGCGAGGTCTTCGAGGCGTGCTTTGAGCTGCGTCAGGCATTCGAGCAGCTTCTTGCGCGGCCGGACAAGCTCATGTTGGTCACCGGCGAACTATGGCCATCGCGACGCGACCTGGCGAGCGAGCAGGGTGAGGTGCCGGGAGAGGCATGCATGGAAGGCGTGGAGCATCTAGGCCAGTACGTCTTTGAAATGACGAGGACGAAGATCCAGCAGCTTCAGTCCGAGGGCGGCGGTCAGGGCGGAGAGTTGGAGGCGATCCAAGAAGCCCCTGCTGGGGAGGATGGGGAGGGCCTAGTGGAGCCGGCGGAGGACGAAGAGGTGGAGGAGGTGGACGGACCTGGGGGAGAGTGATAATTTGCGTAGTGCGTGAGGAATAGTTGCACGTCGAAACACGGCGGATAATGGGGTAAGCCGGTTCGAAGGGAGCTTTGTACGACCATCATACTTCGTAGAACAGCGCTGGTAATGGACATGGCCAGGGAATTAGTCACCCACCAATAGGTCAGCCCAATAGGTCAGCCCAATAGGTCAGCCCAATAGGTCCCCTTCCCGTGTGTGATCGTTGGTATTGCTTCCAGAAAATGAATCCCATGGTTGTGGCAGACTCCCAAACAGTCAGTGGCGTGGCAGGCACGAAGTTCTCAGCCATGCACAATGACGAGAAACATCCCAGGTCACCTGTAACAAATCCCTGATAATCGATTGGGAATGCAGACGTACATTGTACGAAGCATTACGGTACAGAGATTAGTAATTCCTAGTCATGCAGGTTGCCGTAAAGATGTAGAAAAGGTACAGGCAAGGTACATTGTAGGTCGTGGTGGACAGGTATGTAGCCTGACCCCTCCAATCAGCGTGTCGGGGTTGATGAGCTCATAGTTGACTGATTGCCAAGCAGCTGAGTCGGAAGACAACTCGCCACGATCCGCCTCGGTTATGTAGGGTTACAGGACGAAAAGACCGTCGCGCCGTGAATTCCCTATGAAGATTTTTTTTTCTTCTTCCCCTTCTCTTCTTCGCGGAACCACCCAGTTTCGGTTTGCCGATGAGGGGTAAAGTCTGGGGCATCGTTGGCTAAGGTACCTACGGATTACGGAGTCGAAACGGAGTACACTAGAAGTTGCGTGTCTGAACCCATATATACCTTATCTTATTATTAATCACGAAGTACTGCACCCATTCAAGCACGACTCGCACGGCTGACGCGTGGGGGTGTCGTTAATTACTCCGTACAATCACCATGGTCGGATGGATCCCATGTACCTATTCAGCACCTCTCATGTAATTGTCAGTTCTTCTGAATCAGACTCGAGTAATGGGTTGAGGGGTTGAGGTGGGTTTATCCTCAGCGATTGTAAGATGTAAATGGTCCAAACTACACTACAAGTCACGTTCTGAGTATTATGTAATTAAAATGTTTGTTGTATTTTTCTTCCAGCCTCCTGGTACACGATCAGACCAATCATATCAAAGTCTTCGAGCAAAACTGGGTTGCAGTTCTTCCGTCTAGGTTTCTCATAGGTAAGTAATACTTACGGAACTATCGCGACGCCTCATTGTGCCATGGCCTGTTATTAACTCCGCAAACGCCGGTTACAAAAATGCGGATGCTCCATCTCGTTTACAGTAACAAGACCTACCCAGTACGAAGTAGTAATTAATTACTGAGCAGATATTCACGATCGGGTATCGAGAGGTTGCCGCGTTATTTTATTACTACGGAGTACGGAGTAAATTCCACAACGATTCTTTACACCCATAAGACCTCCTTACGAGGACACAGTCACCAACCGAGGACAGCAATGGTAGAAGGCTCCAACATACAGGACACTTGACGAAGAAGGGTATTAAGAAGTTTAAGAAGCATGTAACAGTAATACCTATTGGAACGATTTATTTCTTATTAGAACATGCTTCCCTTGACGAGAGGCAAAGTTTATTCCTTGTGTTTGGAAAAGTGGTCCCTGACCCTGGAGGTAAACCTAAAGTAGGTACCGTATCTGTACATATAACGATGAATATATTCTCGTTACTGGTGGAAAATGACGCATTTGAAGGTTTACAAAAAGAAAAGAAAAGAAAAATTCACGGAAGGATATAGGTAATACGCGTAGCCTGCTACGCTATAAATTACTTCCTCGAATCCATTTATTATTACGCCTTCCTGGGCAGGCAGGCAAACAGGCACAGATGTGATTGATGTCTGAAGTACTTAGGTACGATTAGAGGCAAACAGGGAAAAATCCATTGTCCGAACATTACCTGCCTTAGGTACTTAGTTACCTAGTAATGAATCGACAAGTCCTTGTAATTAGTGATAATTACACCCTAGCCTCTTGCTAAAGGGGCGATTCGGAGATATTTGGGCCGTACTGTACTGTGCCCTGAACGTAAAAAAAGCCACCATAGGACAGTATACTGCATATTCCACACAGTGACACACGCCCCAATACAAAGCCAGTCAAAAATCAAAAGGAAAACGGAAGCAACGAAGTGTCCCTGGTCTCTCGCTCCTGCCCAACCCAGTAATTAGCGAAGAATCTGGGCCTACCTCTTCATAATTTACGTTATCTCCTCACCCCGAAAAAAAATTTGACCTCTCCTCCCGCAACCAACTTTCCCTCCATCAACCAACTCAAACCACCATCCATTTTGGCCCTCGAGCAAGAAATTTCTTTCTTTGCCCGGCCGTATTCATTTCTTCTGGCCCTTTTCTTCCCCAAGAAACATCTCCCCTCTTTGGATCGCTTTGCACCATACCGGGAGCAGGCTGATCCTAGAATTATCTATCCTTTGTTGTGGTTTTTTTTTTCTGGGTCGCACTGGTTCGCAGCTGCGATTTTCCATTCCTTTCCCCGGAGAGAGAAATCTTTTCCGTGATCGATCAGCCGTCACCCTCGACCTTTTCGGCTTCTCTCTTCATCCCGCGCGGGTCTTTCTCCAGTACTCTAATATCACCTCCCTCATTTGCGCCTCTTTAATCTGCCTGTCCGGTTCTTCGGCAAATCGTTCTCTCGACCTCCGTGCGACCGACTATCCCTCCCTGCTCGTCGAATCCGCGATTCGATCAAGCTGCCGCTGAAGCACATCCTTCAACAAAAGCGTCTCTCGTGACATTCGCCCGGGCGAATACCTCACGAATTCAGTCGTGCCTAACGAACGCAATCGCCGCCTGAACTGCCGAGCGAAAAAGAAAGGATATCATCACACTTATGACGTCGACTGCGAGCCCTCCGAATACCCAGGCGCCGAACTCCTCCGCTGCGACTTCTGCCCCCTCGTATGCCTCTGCTGTTGGGGCATCCAAGAAGCCAGTCTCGACGCCCGTGGTTGCCACAGGCGCCGCGACCTCAACACCTGTAGTGGTCGGCGGTCCTTCCGCGCAACATGCCAAGTCGTCCGGCCCTTCTCCCGTGAATGGACGCCCACCTATTACTCCTGCCGTACCTGCAGCCCCCGGTTCTAACAACATGAACGGTGCCGGAAATCACAGCCGCAAAACCTCCGTTACCATAAGCGCCAACGGACCCAACAGCTTCGTGGGCAACGGCGGCCCCGTCGGAGGAGCCCCCAAGTCGAACATCCAGTTTGGCTTCAAGGATTCTCCAGCCATCTCGCACAGCACCCCCCAGATGACTTCGGCGCCCGTCCCTATTCCCGGAAGCAATCAGCAGAGAATCCCTTCTCCGTCTCACTCTCCTTCTCCGATCCCCCAGCCATCTGCCAGTGGTGGACGACCTCCCTCCGGCATGGCCCCACAAAACGCCCAGATGACTTTTGGCAGTCTCGGTAGCGATGGCGATGTAAGTTTACACTCCTTTTTACTCCGTGATGGCAGGCTCCCGACATCTTTTGTCTTCCTTCTATCTTTCCTTCTGCCCCGTGCTCCTTTCCTCTCCATCATCCGGCTTAGCCTAATCTGGTCGTGCCAACTGCGCCAGAAGAAGGAGAAGAAAAAAGGCCGAAAGCTTGACGGTATGTGACAATATGCTAACCTACGTACCTCAGCGCCACATGAGACAGGGCTCTATTCCACAGAACCCTGCCGCTCTTGGGTCTCAATCCCACATCCGGCGCGAATCGGCCGTGTCCCAGCACAGTGACGTGGGCGGCGGTCCTGGTTCAGGTGCCAACCGCCCCAACTTCAACCCCCAAGGTGGTCGTGGTCGTGGTGGCCACCCTTTTAACCCGCAGCACCCTCCTTTCAACCCGAACGCCGGTTTCCCCCCCAACTACAACAACGGTCCCCCGGGACGGGGCCGCGGTGGCATGCCTCCGTCATTCCATCCCTCCCGCCCCATGGGATACCCCAACTCTCCGCAACCGACACGGAGCCCTGCGCTAGCCCATTCTCAACCCGGTACACCGAACATGCCTCCTGCACAAATGCATGCGATTGCGGGCGCCCCCCCTTACCATTATCCGGCACCTGGAATGCCGCCTCATCAAGTACATACCCCTCTTTTCCTTTCTAAGACCGCCAAATCAAGCAATTTGCACAAGAACCCACCGTGTGGTCATGAAACGGAGAAGTCCTCCGCCATTTGGCTGCAGCAAAGTGAACAGTCTCACAATCCGGTTCTCTCGCATGTGAACAGGTTTCGACGCCCTAGTAGGCGTGGAGATGCGCGTTACGGAGGGTCTCGTTGGATGACCGGCCAGGGTGAAAACTTGCCTTCAACCCATCTGCCGAGACCTGGACAGCCGCTTCTCTCAGAAACACCAGTTCTTCCTTCTGCCCTTGCCACTCATCCCCTAAAACCATCTATTTCCCTTCCGCCTATTGATCTTTCTCCGGAATCTGGCAATTTTGAACGAGTGCTGACAGCCCACAAACAGTTTGCTTACCCCGCCACTGGTGGACAGTATGATCCCATGCACAGACAGGCCCCTTACTATATGCCCCAGACGTATATGTCCCAGGGCCCTGGTGGCTCCCCAGCCATGGCTTACCAGCAGGCCTTCGTCCCCCCGCCTTACCACACCCCGGCTCCAGCAAGCATGTCTCGCACGTCGTCGCACTCGGAACGCCCGCCGTCGAGCACTGGTCAACCGAACCATCCCGTCATCGTCTCTAGCACACAAACCCCGAATGCCCAACCCAAGGCCCCGGTTGCCAGCTCCTCTGCCGCTTCAAATACCAAGAAGAAGTCGGCGGCCGTGCTGATCAAGAACCCCCAAGGCGAGATTGTGGATGTGTCCGCCATGAAGGCGCGCGCATCGCCATCCCCCAATATTCAGCAGTCCAAGACGCCTCCCGTCGTAGCTTCGACGCCTCCGCCCCAAAGGTCAACGGCATCTGTCCCAGGTAACCAGCCGCCCCCGAAGAAGCCCGAGGATATTCAGGCAGAGCTGCGGGAGAAGATCAAGCTCGCTACTTCTGGTGAAAACAAGGCGAAGGGCAACGAAGCGGCAAAGGCGCAGGCGCCTGAGGAGCCAACTGAGAAGAAGTCGGTCGATACGAAGCCGCTACCCGAGGCCGAGGCGGAGGCCGTTGAACCTACCCAGAAGCCGGATATCGAGCAGTCTAAGAAGGATTCCCCCGTCGAGACCAAGGCAACAGAGGCCAAGGTCGATGGTAGCGTCGCTGTGGACGCCAATACCGATGATGTTAAGCCCGGTGACACGAACTCTGACGTCAAGACGGACGAGTCTAAGGAGGCGGCTGAGAAGACCGGAGAGCCTGCCGCCAAGCCCATCGACGAAGAAGACGAAATAGAGCGTATGATCCGTGAAATGGAAGAGGAAGACGCCCGCCGCGAGAAGGAGACGGCTGAATACGAAACCAAAAGGAAGGCCGACCTGGAAGAGAAGAAGAAGCTGTCCCCCGAGGAGGAGGATCGCAAGCTCAAAGACGCCGAACGGGAAGCCGAACGTCTCGAGGAGGAAAAGGAAAGGAAGCGTGCTGCGCAGCAAGCTTCCGGCGAGCAAGCATCGGTCGCCGAGCTCCTCGCGAAGCGCACGGCCACAGGCTCGGCTACGGCGAAGGAAGACAGCTCGTCAAAGGTGGCTGACGTCGCCGAGAAGCTGTCGAGCCTTTCTCTTGGAGGCGAAGGCAAATTGGCTAAGCCTGCGGCGGCGGAGAAACGGGTGACGAAGCCGCCCGCTCTCAACCTTGCCCCAATCACGACCAAGCCAGTTGAGCCCCCCCAGCCCAGTGCCGCTCTCCAGTCTCTCAAGTCCGCCCGCTTCCTGTCTGTGATGGAACAGAACATCTACCCTCCCGGCATCAGCTCGCCTAACCCCGCCGTCAATGCTGCCGTCGCTAAGAAGGGCAAGACCTTCAAGTACGACGCCCAGTTCCTGCTTCAGTTCCAGAAGGTGTTCACCGAACAGCCTTCGGTGGAATTCCTCCAGCAAGTCAAGAGCCTGATTGGTGATACTGATGGTTCTCGATCGGCGACCCCACGTCCCGGCTCAAGCCGCCAGCCTTCTCGCGTTGGCTCGTTTGCTCCTAGCCAACCGCAGAATATGGGCAGTTTCAACGCCAGGGGCACAACGTCCGCCGAAAGATTTGCTCGGTCGAACACCGGCAGCATGGGAGGTGCCATGCCTCCTCCGATGGGCACTTTCGGTCGGACGGGAAGTTTCCCCGTGGGGGCTCCCATGTCCCGCAATCCCTCCACCTCGAACGCGGGCCAGCCGCACTCACCTCGCACTGGCAGCCGCCGAGGAAACAACAGCAGGAGGAACGATCTCGGTGCCAAGGAGTCGCAGGCTGCTAAGACCATGCCTCTTACGCAGGGCATCGATGTCAAGCCGATCGCAATCTCCTCGACTGGATGGAAGCCCACCAGCATTGGCAACAGAGGCCCCCCTGCTGCGGCGGCCAGTGGCCATATGGATCCCGAGATGGTCCAGCGCAAGGTGAAGGCAGCCTTGAACAAGATGACGCCCGAGAAGTTCGAGAAGATTGCGGATCAGATCTTCGAAATCGCCTCTCAATCCAAGAACGAATCGGACGGCCGGACGCTTCGCCAAGTTATCCAGCTTACCTTCGAGAAGGCTACCGACGAGGCGCACTGGGCCTCGATGTACGCTAAATTCTGTAAGCGTATGCTGGACACCATGAGCCCGGACATTCGGGACGAGAATCTCAAGGACAAGGCTGGCGAGGTCATCTGCGGAGGCGCGCTTTTCCGCAAGTATCTCCTGAACCGCTGCCAGGAGGAGTTCGAGCGTGGCTGGAAGATGAATCTGCCCCAGAAACCCGAGGAGGATGAGAAGAACACCTCTGTCGAGGCGGCCATGCTTTCTGACGAGTACTACATCGCCGCGGCGGCCAAGCGACGTGGCCTGGGTCTGGTCCAGTTCATTGGCGAGTTGTACAAGCTGGGCATGCTCACGGAGCGCATCATGCACGCCTGTGTTCAGAAGCTGGTTGATTACGACGGCACACCCGAAGATGCCGAGATCGAATCGCTGTGCAAGCTGCTCCGTACCATCGGCGCCAACCTTGACGCGAGCCCCAAGGCCAAGAGCGCCATGGATGCCTACTTTGATCGTATCCAGAACATGATGAACCTGCCCGATCTTGCCAGCCGGCACAAGTTCATGTTGATGGATATCATCGACCTGCGTAAGAAGAACTGGCAGACCAAGGAGGCCAACAAGGGCCCCAAGACACTCGAGGAAGTTCGTGCAGAGGTATGTAACAGACTATGACTAAATGCTCCCGCCCTTTCGGGTCCGCATGTGTTTTCCAGATGACTAACACGCTGCAGGCCGAGGCTCAAGCGGCTCTGAAGGCACAGGAGTCCGCCCGCGGTAACCAAAGAGGACCTGGCGGGCGCCCACACATGGGGCGTGGTGATTCTCGTGGCTTCGGCGGTTATAACCAGCAGACGTCCAACCAAGTTGGCATGGACGACCTGAGGCGTCTCAAGGGTTCAACCAGCCGAGCTGCCAGCGGCAACATCAGTCTTGGACCGACGTCAATGTTCTCGTCTCGTAGCAACAGCGGGCGACGACTAGGACCTGGCGGCTCACTGGGCCGCGCTGGCGAGGATTCGAACGCCTCTTCTCGGACCGGGACACCTCCCACTACCCACACGAATGCATTCAGGTAAGCACCAGCCCAGCCCGTACGGTTATGTTTTGTTATGTCGACTACTTTCAGAACGCTAATATCATGGGTATAGCGCCTTGGCCAATCTGGACACTGAGCACCCGGCTTCCCCTCCGTCGACGGCAGCCTCCCCAGCACTGTCTAAGGCTGTTCCTGACAGTTCCGGCGCCGGAGAGAGTAAATGAAAGGGGGGATGACCTTGTTCTTTCTACGTCCGATTGTGTTACCCGATAGAGAGGGAAGACAAAGGGGGTGCAGGGCCGTTATGTGCATTTACATGGAGGGCTTTCACACAACGTGTTTTAAAAGTTGACCACGTCTTTTCATGGGCAATGATACCATTTTTGAGACCAAACATAGACGAACCATCCGGCCGAGGTCGACCGGGAAGAGGAGGTTTTCAGGTTCCGAAAACCAGGGGTTCTTTTTCTTATTCTCTTCTGGCTTTCGTCGTTGTATTGTCTCGGTTCCTTTCGTTTCTTCTTTTCTTTTTGTCGCACCGGAAATTCTGCTCAGGGTGCGTTTCATTACGTCTCTCCCGGTCAGCTTCATCCCGGCGACGGGGATGGCTCAAGTAATGGGGACGGCAACAACCGAGAAAGGATGGCCGGGAGAAGTCAGGGGGTAACGACTGCGCCGTGCCAATCTCCCTCTTACGGATCGGAATGCAACTCCAGGGCAAAGAAGCAGAGGGAGGGGGTATTCAGCACGGCTACCCACGACACTCGACACGCATTTGGGATGGATTGCAAAGGGGGATTTCTTTCGTGGTCGGGAACCGTACTTGTCTTTCGGATACTTTGTTATTAGTCGCTGTCGCTGAGGGACCAGGGGGCCAGGGGAGGAGGTCGGTCCCAGAGCGAGCCTGACTTGGGGCTGGGCAGGGAGAAGTTCAGACCGTCGATTCTCACTGGGGTAGAGAAGCGGCGGCCGCGACCTTCAACGGGAGAGGCGGTGATTCACATGTGGCAGCGATGATGTCGACTTTACATGCCGGTCGCCAACGGCAGAAATAGTTGGTGTCGTGAAGAAGCTAGCTGTATAAGTCAGAGCACCGGGGATACCCAGCCCTAGGAGGTAGTCAATGGGCAAAGCATTCATATTTTCTTCTCACACTATTTGCACACTATGTGCTCCCACGTAAACAAGCCATGGGTCGATGTTGGTGTGCACTGGTTGTTGATATGACTAGGGAGTGCGGCCATGTGAATCACTACCAGGTAGTCTCTTGATATCAAGCGCCTTGGAGATTGGGAGTCGAAAATAGCATCTAAAAAGACCCGTCTGGTGATGTTCACTACCTATGATATGATTGACCCTCGAATTCTCCTCCTCTATACATAACCGCAGGTCAGCCTCGCTCAGCCTGATTGTGCGGTCCCCTTACTCCAAACGCCTTTCCGCGACATAAGAAGCAAATCCTCTTGTGTTTCCTCGTCAGTAAAGAATACGTGCGCATGCCCGGAGAAGAAGGACAAAAGAGTAAAACAAAGAATTCCCAACATGACCGGTCCCCCATGCCATAGACCTTGCATACATACATACCATGCTCAGCTCAAAAAGGAATAAACCAAACCAAACGACACGAAAACAAAAATAACGGAAATCCGAGAGAGGGAAGGGTTGAGTCCGCTGTATCATACGCAGTATCCCAAACAAAAAAGCGGCACTTCAACGCCTCCATTCCAAATAAGTAAGTTATCCTTCCCGGTTTGTCTTGCGCCATCTTTATCAGGCAGTGGGGGTAACAAGCTTATTGAAGCCAAGCTTAGCAAACAGCGTATCCATGGCGACCCATTGCCGTCCACATTTATCGAGGTACTTGTCAACCACGCTCTTGACCGTGTCGAACCGCTTGCGGTTATGCTCCGCCAAAGCGAGGATCTTCTCCCGGTCCTCTCGCGAGAGGCAATTCTCGCCCTCGGCGGCGGCGGCGGCTGCGGCGGCGGCGGAGGCCTTCTCGCGCGCCTTGTCCACGTCCCACAGGCCGGCAAAATACACGAGCTGGTTGTAGATGGCCTTCTCGGAGTACTCGTAGCGCATGCGGCCGAGGCAGTCGCGGGCGAGACCCCGCGGGCCCAGGCAGCGCGTGCCGTAGACGTTCATCTGGCGCGTGCGGACGGAGCAGGACGAGTCGTCGCATATGAGCCAGCCCTCGTAGTAGTGGGCCGTCTGGACGCGGACGGCGTGCTCCACCTGCGCGACGACCGAGAGCGGGGGGATGGTGGCGCCGCAGGCGGGGCAGAGCACGCCCGAGGCCGACACGCCGGAGGGCTGAGCGTAGAGGCCTTCGAAGACGGAGGAGGCCTTGCAGGAGCGGCAGCGGAGAGTGAGGCGCGCGCAGTCGGCGAAGCGGACTTCGTCGGGAATCTGGGACTCGAGCGGGTGGATCTCAAAGTCGTTGTCGCCGGAACCGTCGTGTCTCTTCTGCACGTTGTACCGCTTGATGTCCAGGCCGAGGCACTCCGCCAGTTGCATGGTGGACGTGCCCTGGATGTTGGCGCAGAGACGCTCGACGGGAGGGAAGATCTGCTTGCCGATGTACCACTCCACGTCCGGGACCAGGTCCGAACCGGGCTTGAGGACGTCCGAGGGCGCGTACGCTCGCTTGGGGGCCGGCTCCGAGCTTTTGCCGTCGCCGGTGATGATGTAAGAGATGACATCGCCCTTGCGGACATTCTTGCCACGAGCCACTTCGCGGAGTGCGACCTGTATCTGGGGCATGGAATCGCTGTTGTTATATTCCTTGAGCGCTTTGCCGAGCTGAGTGAAGATGATGTACTTGGGCGCGGGAATCGCTTGCTCCCTCATCTTCCCTGCAGTCTCGCGCAGATATTCGTGGATGCGAGAGACGGACTCTTCGGTATCGTCCCCCGAGAGGATCTCATTGAGAATCTTGCTGGATATCTCCTTGGACAGGGCGCAGTACTCGCGGCGCTTCATGTCCAGACCCTTGACTTCCATTTTCTCGATGTACTTGCCGTTGTTCTCCACGAGATTGATGGCGGCGTACTTCTTCTTGGCCTGCAGAAGGATACGTCGGAAGACGCTGTCGATGTCAATCTCGAGCAGCCTGTACCGCTCATTGACGGCCCTTTTGAAGTCGTTGCCGACCCTGATGGCATCCGCTACGTTGTCCACGTTGGCATTGATCATGACCGAGTCCGTGTCGCCGTAAATCACCTGAAGCGAATTGCTTTCGGCAAGCTCCTTGGTGCTGCGGAGAATCTCTCGGCCCTTGTAAGTCGTCAACACGGCCAGTGGCCTGGCGTAGAACCGCGACTTGGTATAACCCAAACAGCCGTACATGGAGTTGGCGGTGAGCTTCAGGGCCAACTGCTTGATGTCCCAGGTGGCGAGCTGCTCCGGCGTGGCGTTCTTGTCCTTCATCAGGCTCTTGACTTGTCTTCTCCTGCTGACGAGAGTGGCAATGAGCTTGGGAAGAATGCCCTGTTCCTTGTTCTCCGGAACCTCAGGTACGGTGTCCTGATCTTCCTTCTGCGGACTTGCATTAGACAAACATTGTGGGCGAGTGGGTGGTTTTTTCTTTCTTTCTTTTCTGTCTGACTTACCAAAGCCGATCGCTCAACAGTCGTGAAGCAGATGTTATACTCTTGTATGATGGACGGATACAGCGAGTTGAAGTCCATGACGAGAACAAACTTGTCATAGAGGCCCTTCTCGGGCTCGAAAACAAGACCGCCCTTGTACTTGTCCTTCTTTTTCCCCTCGCCTTCCTCTTCGTCTTGGTTCTCCGCGTTGCTCGGCCTACCCCTGGAAAAGGTCTGCTGCTTGTCTGGGCAGATGTACTTGTTCCTGTGAAACTCGTGCAGCAGAATGTATTCGTTTCTCTCGGCGCGGGTGCCGGTGAGTGTTCTCGCCCATGAATTGCCGGCCAAGTTGGTCAACACCTTGGTCAGGGGCAGCAGTTGGACCTGGAGGGCCAGGGCAGCGATGAAATACGTGTCCGCCTCGATGTGCGTGACGTAGTCCATCATGCCCTCCTTGGAGTGAGTGGCCCAGGTCTTGAGAGCGGCCTCGTTGTCGACGTCGCGGCGATGGTTGTTACCGGGCAGGTAGAGGCTGCACATCTCGGTCAAGCTCCACGACTGGCACTTGTACATGGCCGACTTTCCGGCGTCGTTGGCAAGGTCGCACAACAGACGGCCGGCCATGACCTGTCTCTCGGCAAACACGTTACCGCCGGTCTTCCCGATGGCAGCTGGCCACTGTTGCCGCCTGAGGCGACCCAGTCTCGACCACTGGTGCGTCTTCTTCTCGTGGAGCCGATTCAGGAGTACACTGTAGTCGACGCCTTCCAGCCGGTGGCCCAGGATTACGTCGGGATCCACGACGTCCAGTTGGGCCAGGAAGAACATCAGAATCTCAGACTCTTGACGGAAAGTCTTGATGAGACCTTTCTTCCGCTCCTTGGCCGTCTTCTCAAACCCCATAGGAAAGGAAGTGCCGTTTGGCCTGACGAGTGTGAACGTGCGGCAAGGGAGCTTCTCAGCCGGAGTCGTGTCGCTCAGAGAGACCTTGTCGTAGATTCTGGCACTGATGGCCAGGATCTCCTGTTTGTTATCCTTCGCATTATATCTAGTCCGCAGAGCGACGCTCATCAGAGTCAATGGAGGAGTGTCGGGGCTTTCTGACTCGTTGATGGGAGCCACCATATCGGGATGCTCGACGAGGACCTCCAACTTGCAGTGGGACGCGTTTTTCAGGGCGCCAAATTCAGCATCTTTGATCTTGAGCCAGCAGGGGCCCATGATGTTTTTCCAGAGAACGAATTGTTCAAACATTCCCGTATTGGTGCCGAAGATATGAGAGAAGGTCTCTCCAGGCTTGGAGGCGTCTATCACCTGCTCTAAGGACCGAGTTAGTGGGAGGAGGAGTCCATATGGTTCCACCACACAACATGTTTGTCTGTTGTTCTTCAAGCGTAGGGGAAGCTTACTATTGTACGGATAAAGACATTTGAGGTACTGCGCCTCTTTGGGGACGTCAGGCAGTTCAAAGGCGTACTTTCGGGTGCAGGATTTGATCTTGTAGAAGCCCACGTTCATGCTGGACATGCGGGAGTCGACTTCGTTGTAAACATCCATCATCTCGACCTCTTCCCCCGTGTCCTCTCCGTCCTGAACACGGGTTTTGCGAGGAAGGAAATAGAGCTTTCGCAAGATGTTATCAATCTTCACGAAGCAGCTGACGTGCTGGCCAGTCTTCTTGTTCAGGACTTTGCCAAACAGGCAAAGGCTGCCGTTGACTTCGGTGTAGTCGGTCCAGAACATGTTCAAGCTGCCGTCTTCCTCAACGGCGTCTTTGTAGTCGATCTTCCCCGCACTTCTAACCTCTTCATGAGAACTGCTAACAACATTGAGGTTGTTCGTGATGTTGTTCCAAGAAGACGAGTCGACGGCCGCATCGGTGCCCACCGGTGGTGACGACTGAAGGGGCGAGGGATACGGGTCTGGCTTGACGAGCTTCTTAGGCGGCCGGGAGCCAGCCAGGTTGACACTCGCTGCTTTAACGGTCCCAGTATGCGCCACTTCCATCATCTCATCGTCTTCGTCATCTTGGGGCTCCTTTTTGATCCGAGCCTTGCGTTCGGCCACTTTCGCAGCCGGAGACGACGGGGCGAGGTCGCTCATTTGTACATCGTGGACCATAGGAACAGGGCTATCGTCCATGGGGGGGATGAAATCGTCATCCATAAAGGTGCTGTCTGGTGCAGGTGGTGACGGCAATCGGTCATCGACGACCTTCTTTCTCTTCAAGGATGGCGGAGTGGCTTCGGGAGCCGGGGAGAGAACGCGGACACGGCGTGGTTGCGGGGAACGGTTGCGTTTGGCTGGACGAGGCAAAGGGGCAGGAACGTTGGAGTCGACTTCGCCCAGGAGGCCTGCGAGGAAGTCGTCGTCTTCCTTTGTTTTCACAACCTTGTACATGAACCGATCAGCATCCTAGTACGCATCCTGCTAGACTCTTCTCTTGTCAGAGCCTACCTTGGTCTTTTGCTGGGCTTTGCCGGCACCCTTGGTGAAGTATTCCGTGATATCGCGGTCGTTCGCATCCCTCTTTGCCGCCTCTTCTTCCTTTCGCTTCCCTGCTACGAAGAGTCAGCGCGGTTCGGGGTTCGGGGTTCAGATCCTCGAATGTGCATCTCCTTCCATAGGCACTTACCGGCCTTCTTTGATTTCCCCCCTAAAGGAATCTCGTCGTCGCTATCAGAAGCATAGTGGTACTGAGGGAGACGATCCCATTCTTCCCGGCCATCGTCGGCGTAACCCTCGCCGTTGTCGTCAACAACAAAGTCGTCCTCGTTGAGCCGGTCCCGGACGATCTTTTTGTATTGGTTCTCGTCCACTTCCTCGTACAAATCATCTACATCTTCGACTTTGTAGGTTTCAAAGGCCTTCTTGCCGGACTGGCGAAGAGCACGAAGCTCGGCCAATTTGGCACGCCGGTCGGCTTTCGGCATGATGAGAGGTGATGGGCGTGGTGTGGTGGGTGCTTTGAGGCCTAAGAAGAAGAATAAGAGGTCAAGAGCATGATCGAGCGGTAAATTGGGAGGACCCTTGACTCGCTCGGTCTGAAGAATGAATCGGTGTTGTTGTTTGTAATTGTTGGAAGTGCGTTGGGTTGTGGTGCTTGCTGATAGACTGCGACTTGGAGACTCCTGTGGGTGTGCCAGATTCATTCAGTACGAAGTAATTATCCATCCTTCTTCTGACCCGGTTGGCCAGACGCGTTTAATGGGAAGGTACCGCGTCTTTCGCGTTGGTGTCGCGCGTTCTGCCTGGAACGGTGCCCCGCAAGAAACAACCCAAGTGGGGCCATCGGTACCTTCCCCTAAGGTACCTGAAACGGGACAAACAAATGGAAGATAATAGATAAGCCGATAAGATAAGGATTCTCGAGATTGCTTTTCCCTCCCTACCGTAACTTAGTAAAAAATCTCGAGTCTCCAAGCTATCATCAACCCATAAGACAAGAAGACACATCCGTATATACACACTCTTCCGTGTCTTTCTGCATCGGAACAGAAGCATAGCGAAATGTTTTCATGTCGGGCATGCTTGAGGCGTGCTCTTGGTCCATTATTGGACTCGTCACCGGCGGCCATCTTTGAATCGCCTCTACCTCGCAGAGCTCCCCAGCTAACACGCCGTTTCACAACGGTCACTCCCACCGCCTATGCTCCGGTTCAGGTTACGGCGGCGCCCTCGTCAGAGATAGCAGACAAAGTCAAAGATGTGAGCCCAGATCCGGAGTCAAATACGGACGCGATGACGGGGGAAAAGACGTCCCGGAAACTTCGCCATGCCGTCAAGAAACACCTCGAGCACATGCACAACTCGTTCACCATCGCCAAGCACGTTGAGCGCACCCTTCGCAAGAACCCCGAGCGATTTGAGGAAACCCTCCTCCTCGTCCAAACCGCGAGCAAGGACCACGGCTGCACGGTGGCGTGGAACCACCTCATCGACCACCAACTCCAGTCTCAACGCCTCCGTGCTGCGGTCCGCCTCTTCAACGACATGAAGAAGCGTTCTCAACGCCCAGACGCCCACACCTACACCGTTCTCTTCCGAGGCTTTGCCCTTTCCCCCCATCGCGAGCTGGCCGTGGCTGAGGCCGTCCGGCTCTTCCGCGGCATGCGTCGTCAGCCCGGCGTAAAGCCCAACATCATCCACCTCAACGCCGTCCTGCATGTCTGTGCCCGTGCCGGCGACATCGATACCATGTTCGCCCTTGTCGATGAGGTCCTCCATGACGGCGCAGACGGAGGCAGAAGCGCGGCAAATAAGAAGGATAAGCTCGTCCCGACGGCTCAGACCTATACTGCCATTCTACAAGGTCTTCGCTCCTGGGCTTTGGCTCCAGAGGCCGACGCCGAGGGCTCATCATCCCCTGCCGACGTCGACGGGCGTACCGAGGAGATGGTCGAACATAGTCGTGCTGTGTGGGAGGAGGTGCTGCGAAGTTGGCGCGGGGGCTCCCTCGCCCTGGATGAGCAGCTCGCGGGTGCCATGGGTCGTAACCTGCTCCTTGACAAGAAAACTGGCCCTCGGGACGTCCTCGTGCTGTTAGAGCAGACGATGGGTATCCCCAGGTTTGATACTCAGGGGTCAACCAGAACGAAGACGAAACCCGACCAGGAGACGGACAACAACCAACCGCCCCCTCCTGCGGCCTCGAAGTCGCGCAAGAAAGCCGCCTCTGAACCCGCCAAACCAGGGCTCAACACTCTTTCGCTCGTCCTTGCCACTCTAGCCGAAATGCGCTTCGTCACTGCCGCCGTGAAATACTGGGATTACCTCGTCCGCGACCGGGGCGTCGAACCGGACGACAAGCTCTGGGAACAGATGATCCGACTCTTGCACCTGGGCCGGTCGAGCGCCGAAACCGCTCGCCTCTTGGCCACCGCCCCGCCGACCGTGCAATCGCCTTACCTATTCCGAACCGCGCTGTCGGCTTGCTTCCGCGATCTCCGCAATCCCAACGTCGTCGACAACGCGTCCACCATTGTGGATGTCATGCTGCGCGGCGCCGGCGCCGGCGTCGGCGAGAGCGGTGGCCATCGGGTTCCCGACGCCAAGGCCCTGTGGATGTACCTAGAGGTCCCCCAGCGGCGGGCCCGGGTCGAAGCGTCCCTGAATGGCAACAACGCCACGGAGACGGGAGTGGACGTCGGCCAGTCGGTGGAGCTGGTGAACCGGGTGTGGGAACCGTACTGCCGCGCCAGCAAGGCGGCCTTGTTTCCTCAACTCGTGGAGGCTAGGAACCCCAGGCTGATCAAGAACGCCAAGATGTACGGGGCGGTGTGTGAAGTGGTGGAGCTGGCCCGAGAGCTGCTCAGCCTGACGGCTCACATTGCCCGGGCGGGGTACAAGATCGACACTAAGACGCGGAGAGTGATGGAGAAGAGACGCGACTCTTTTAACCGCGAAGTGGTCATCTTCACCGAACTTCGTGAAGAGCTGGAGGACATGTGGGGTAAGAAGGAGGAAGAGTCGGACGTCAAGGAGCCGACGAGGGAATAGCGGGTTTCTGGCGCCGCTTCCAGCAGCGATGGAATGTATCATCAGGACTGTATCAACACTGTATCAAGGGCAATTTACGATACCCTACCTGCACGAACATCTTAATGGATCATGTATTTGTATTTGTATGTACATATGGCTTTAGACGTCCGATAAAGTCCCAATCTCATTTGGCACCAGCTTTCAAGCAGCAACCATAAACATCCATAGCTTGGAGGCTTACCCCTGGTGACAAGGGTTCTTGTCCGCCGATCGACGAGATCACCCACAGCCAAGCTAACTTCGTCCATCATTGACACGACTCCATTGCTATCCAATATCTACTCGGAAGCTGATGTGCAAAATGCTTCGTTTATGGGGTATGGTCGATTCAAGCGAAGGCCCGCCTCTGCTAAGCAGCAAGGCGCAAGAACCGAGTCATGTATAACACAGGGAGGGAGATTATGTATAATCAGATTCCAATATATAAGAACGAGTAAAATGGGCAAAAAGAAATTCCATCATGAAGCGTAAAGAATGTATATCTCCCACATATTGTCAAGAAATGCCGTCCGCTCTACCGTCCGACTCTTCCGCAAGCCCAACCCCTCATGTTTCTTGCGTTCTCGGCCTGAGGCTTGCCAGGCAGGCCACTCAGGCACGGAAAACCTTGGCAGATCGCTTCTTAAGCGCAGAAAAGGCACCACAGGAGCCCTGGGGGGGAGCAGACCTGCTGGTAGCGTAGTCAACATCCGGCCCAGGCTGGGGGAACTCAACATCGGCGCCCTCGAGGGTGCTGCACCCGTTTCCGACGTTGGCAACAAACAGTGCGGGGCGGCCGTAGAAAGGGGCTCCGGGAGGCCGAGCACGCTCCTGAATCTCAGCAGCAGATTCGTAGCCGGAGATGGTGACGTGGGCGCAGTTCATGTACATTTCGCGGTTGCCGATATTGTTGAACCAAGACCAGGCAAAGAGGGCGCTTCCCGATGGCGTGTCGTGAGGCAGGCTGAACTCCCAGGTAGGCTTTAGGGGGCAGTTGCCGATATACGAGTGGATGACGGTCCAGGTCTGTCCCCTATCGTAGGATAGAGAGGCTTGGCAGCTCCCGCCGTTATGGGTAGCCGAACCACCGAGGGTGAGGCCGTACGACTGGCCGGCCTCCCATTCGACGACAGATCCGCCCTGAGCTGTATCGAGAAGTCTGTGGTAGCCCTTGCAGGGAAAGTCGGAGCCGGACGAACTAAGGGGATTGGTCATGCTATAGTCGATGTCGGTGGTGAACGGGTTGTGGCGGGAGCGGAAAGGGGGTGGCCAGGTCATCTCCATATGGGCGCTAGCCAGGCCAAGGAGGACGGCGGCGGTGGAGGCAACAGACAGAGTCTTCATCTTGACGGTTTGGGTGTGTATGCGCAAGAGAGCATGTACAGTTGCGTCGGCAGCTTTCAGGGGCTATCTCGTTATGAGAGCACTGCTCGGGTATAGGATAGTTTCGGGTATGTGCGAGTACAAGGGAAGGTGTCAGGTTGTAATGTAAGGTAGTCTCGACGCGAATCAATCGTGTTGAGTAAAGGAATGTATAACAAGAGCCTGTTGTTTGAGAACTCTGCGATCCAGTCAAGTGTCATGTTTTGAATGAGGATCGCATCTCTTTATGTAGCTTGCGCCGCCCGAGGCGCAATAATACACTTACAGTACAGGGTGTTTTGAGGGACGAGAAGAAGCCATAGCATGGTGGTATCGTTTCCATCCCCGTCCCAGTGCTTGACAACAAAACCTGCGCTAGCCACATGGATGTAGGTCAGGTCGAGATCGGGGAACGATCCCCCTTGATTCACATGTTGCACGTAACGTCGAACAGGATATTCCAGGTCCTCGTAGAGTCGATTTGGCAGTCTACGGACGATGTAGGACAAGATCCCATCACCCCTTGTCTGAAGTGGGAGCCGTCCCCGACAACATGGAGTCGTTTAGTCGTCCAGAAAGGACGAAACAACTTGGCATTGAACAACTTGGCATTGGTTCACCGGCACTTGTCATGGTCTTCCGACGAACAGATGGCATGGAAGATGTGAGATACGTGTCATACCCGTCGATCCCGTGGTGTCGCATAGAATGGGGACGGCAGGGGAATTTCGGCATGACTGTAGTCTGTATCCTGCTATCACTCCGTTCCTCGGGCGCGCTCATTGTGAAGCAGTAGTGTGGTTGCGCCGGGGACAGGGGCAGGGGGAGACACATCGGGCAGACGTAGAGGTGGTGGTAACTGGAAAAGGGAGGTGGATAATTATCAATTATCATATGCCCTGGAAGGACGGGACTCCGGGAGGTCCTGCTGCCTGCATTTGTATGACAGATGGCGGCACCAGCGACGGCGACAATATGGTCGGACCGTTGGGACACTTGCCACAAACTATGTGTGCGTGTCGTCTCCTGCCTATTAAGAGTCAGTGATGGAAATTTGTAAGTGGGAGAGTATTAATTACCGGTAGAGACGTGGATGAGAAAAGAGAGCGAGCGATGGAAAGGAGGTTAGGATCGTCGAGACTTACGAACGTCCTGGGACGTTGTGACTAATCAATAAGTTTATTCGAAAGTACCAGGTAACTACGGAGTAAGTCTCGGCCCACGTCTCTAACACGAAATCTTATTCGTCAGCTTCACTGCTTGACCCGAAATTTCCCCGGTTATCGGGCGTATCCTTATTTCTTTCCCAGTCCCGTTCCTGTCGATCATATGTGCCTATGTACGAAGTACGAAGACTCCTCCATCGATCCGCATCGACAGTTCGACAGTTCGACAGTTCGACACCTCACCCCCAAACCCGAAAAATATCACGTCCAATGTTGTAATACACAAATTATCCCTGCCCTTTCACTCGATCCTTTTAAACGCCTACTACCTTTTTATCAGTCCTTCGGCACCTAATCTTCCCAACTGGCAAAAGAAGATGCTCCTTAATTACTATTTTTCAAAACTTGCACCCCCCGAATTCCGAATCTGCCCTAATGCAGTCTTTGTTTTGCTCTCTGCTCTCTAACCCTATTCATCGCCCAGTCTACCAAGTATTTGACATTGGACGGCCCTATAATCCCCTGTCCCCTCCCTTCTCACCAGGCACTTGCATATTCACATGTTACATGCATTGGGGCCTCACCACCAAGAAGCCGGGCGGCCTAGTGTACGGTGTACCTACCCCTGATCTCATCTCTTAGAGACTCTCATGGACAGTCAGTATGCTGGTTACCCTATTCCCATCTAAGTAAGGTCTTCTTATTTTGAGAACGGCCTCTAGTAGATCAGATAACTAATAGTTAAGGGTCCAGGCCCTTGGACTCACCGGGGTCAAGCATTCTCCTGTTCCCTTACGTATGAGCGCCATGCCCTTACCAGAAACCGTCCACATGCCAAGTTGACAGATGGTGTCACGGTAACGTTAACTTTTGCCAACCTTCCCATGCGACCTTGGTTGCACCAGTGTTAAGCCTCGAGGTATCTCCCATGTTCTTCTGCCCCGTATCCAATCATAATCTGGTTCTTATCACAAAACGTCCAGACTCTAGAATCTAGATCTGTTCTTCGCTCGTCATGGACTCATGGTCCGCATGTCCGTTCCTTTGTGCCGAGGGTGGTTCTTCCCATATTGCAAGTAGACGTCTACAAAAGTAACTCCTCAGTGCTTTCATGCAAGGCTGGGGCGGATCAACACATTTCTTGTCCAACGCACGTTAGTTCAAGTTTCCTTCTGGCCATGCGAGGCTTCCCAGTAGCCATAATAATGCCCTTGTCACTCTCGGTCCCGAAGCCAACATTTTCAATTGACAGAGTTCATATCGGGCTCCAACTGGCCGGTTCACCACGGGACGGGCCATATTACCGGTCAGTAACACCAGGGGTCAGGACTGAATACATTCTGCATTTTAATTTCTTTTGGGGTCGTTATGAGCTTGCCGACAATTGCAACCCACCTACTGATTAATTCTTTTCATTCTTTTTACCTTCTTCATACGGCAACCGCGAATGGTTTGACCTATCTGGCCATGGGACTAGAAACTCAGCCTTCTACTCCGTCCTCTCACAGTGCACCCACCAAGTTCTGCCACCCTTATCGATTCTTATCCCCGCCTGTGGGCAATGCGCGCGGAAATGGCTTGTTACATCCCCGGATTCGAAGTCCAGGTCGCCATAAAAACACAGAAATCTACCTACCTATGAGATGGGCGCTTAACAGTCTAGGCAGGTCACAATCACATGATTCACATGCTCCTCCCGATGCCAATGTGCTACATGGTCGCCTCTACAGCAGGATGTTCGTGGTCCGATACGTGTCTACCGTTACTCAATGCCGTCATCTAGACACCTGACTCTCTGATAGTGGTCAAAAGGCAAAAGGGGAGCATCATGGGGCTCAAAATATCAAGTTCGGGCGATGAGAAGACTTTAAGCTCCTCAACACCTACGCCACCTTACAATGCTCATGACTGCCCCCACTCCCAATCTCTGCACGTGAGTAACGGGCGATCCCTGAGTCAGCGGGTGACGAGAAGGCGAGATTTACAGCTCATCTTAAGATTCAGCTTTCTCAGTAGGAGGCCGGTAGACATTTCTTGTCTCAAGGTGCAAGAAGACGAGGAAAATGTATCAAGCCAGTGCCTTCCGTCACACTGCGAAGAATTCGTCTATCAAGTCTTTCCCAAAGA
The DNA here is from genome assembly GCF_003711515.1 of Sodiomyces alkalinus F11. Taxonomy (NCBI): domain Eukaryota; kingdom Fungi; phylum Ascomycota; class Sordariomycetes; order Glomerellales; family Plectosphaerellaceae; genus Sodiomyces; species Sodiomyces alkalinus. Next base: position 4,192,579 of record NW_021167079.1, on the reverse strand, counting down.
GTCTCAAGAGTTGAATATAATTTCGAGTTAAAGATCTGATTGGGTCTCTCTCAGCAATTTATATCTTGCACTATCATGGCATCAGCCTTTGACGAGGGTTGCGTTTGTATCCATTCAGAAGATACGGCCATGATATGGTAAGGTAGACCAGAAAGACCCCTTCCATAACCTCCTAAGTCTCTATTAGTTTTAATTTTTGCGAAAAAGGACCAAGTTGTTTACCATGGCTTTAGTCAGGCCCCTCCGAGAGACTTAGTGGATGTACATATATGCTCAGGATGAACTCCATATAAAGTGATAAAGAAACGGAGCTACAGCCTGTAGACCTAATCATATATCACGCATTGTCTGTCGTGACTTATGATGAAAAAGTCAGAGGCCTGTGAAGAATCTGGGACGCATGGTTTCTTGTTGGCTGCCTTAGGGCTATGGATGTTAGTCGAGCGAATGGTCTAGAGTCTGGAGAAGGCTCCTTGTAAAAATCGACGGAAATTCAGACCTGGGAAACGGGCCAACTCCCCACTCTCTTGTTTTTTCCTTGCTCTCAACTCAACCAACATCCTTGATGTTCAACTAGACTCGAGTCCGCCGCCGCCGCCGCCGCCGCCGCCTTCCGGGAACAGATCAGCTATACTGGCAGCTGTCAGTGACGCGCGCCAATACGAGGTCTAGGACTCAATATCCGCTGCCTCCCTTCTCCATTACCAATCCTACATAGTGCCCCTCCTCTGCACCCGTGGAATTTACCCCGGACATCGTGATGTTATGCTCCATTTCCCCACTAACCGTGGTGACGATCATGTCCCGTCAAGGTAACCCTGCACTCCATCCCTGTATGAACTCCTTCTTTGCACCAATATGCACAGGCCAAAGGGTGAGGTCCATTGGTTCTGTTAAGGTTCTCTCACCTCGGCAGTCATCAATTACCCATCGGTTCAGATCTGTCCGACCGGCGACGGGTATTTCCTCGGTCGTAAGCACCCAGTACCGGCTGGCTGCCGCCTATCTTTGTCGAGATTACCTCTACGAGCTGTGTCGCTCGTCATGCATACGGACAGGCAGCATCTTCTATGTAGCATAGTAGTCTTCGGTATGATATCCGATATGTGGGCCCGACACCGGGGCGGGTCAGCCCCGGTCACCCCGGCGTCGGTGCTCGGACGCCGGTGTTGATTCAGAGCCCCACCTGGGCCTCAAGCATAAGAAACAAAAAAGGCAGAGGGGTCAACCTACGTCGAGGAGAACATTAAGACTTCTCCAAGGACAATGCTGATGCACGAGTTAGGCGTCCAGTTGACGTCGTCGTACTTGTCCAGGCTGACAAGGGGCGGGTGTCCATCACCCAGACTGGACTTAACAGTTTGGGCTCGGTCTAGATTGTTTGGCTACCCACAGCATGCTCGCTCGTCCTCCCCAGAAGCCGAAACGTGTCTTCCAAGTCGGAACCAGAAACATATTTTTGTCTGTGCTTGGCACCCGATTTAAAGACCCATGCCATGTACAAGCGCTGTCACAGTCCACCCTCAACTCCCAGTCCCTTCCATAGTACACAGATCCCTGAAATCCGTAGAAAATTTTTAAAAATTGACGAGCGTCTGTTTCAGAGCCAGAGAAATCGCCCCGTGTCCATCGATACATACAATGCTTCTTCGCATTCACAGGTAATCGACGTAACGTTCACCTTCCGCCTCGACGGCCCCGACCACCTCTTCGATTATCACCAACGAGCGTATCACTATAGAGTCTGCCGTGATCGTCCTCGGCCATGGGGTCATCGAATCCGTAGAGGCCATCGACGATGTTGCCACTCTGTCTCTCCGCTGCGGCATGTCTTTGCGAAGAGAACGGCTTGTAACCTCCAGGTTTGGCGTAGACCTTGATGAGCCGACCATCGGCCTAGAGAGGATGGAAAAAGAAATATTAGGCAAACGCGTTTCGACGGAGGGAAGAAAAAAAAAAAAAAAAAAAAAGGAGAAGATGGGGGACAAGGGAAAAGCCCAACAACGTACATGCTTGTTGTTGAATGTAGCAATGACCGCCTCTCCACCTTCCCTGGAAGCAAACAGCATCTCGACGACCATGATCGGGCTCGTCTTCATGATGGTGCAGCTGAGCATCTCACCGCCCACAGGCGTCATGGCGCTCTCAATATCAGCCGCGGTGGTTCCCGGCGCGAAGTTCTGCGCCATGACGGCAAAGGGCCCCGCAAGCCCCCGGATCGAGAGACCCATGCTCGCAGGCGCAGACGGAGGCACAGGCGCAGATGATTGTGCGGCGTCCTCCCTCTCCAGAGCGTTCCCAAGACGGGCAGCGCGCTGTTCGGCCCGCCTCTCGGTCCTTCTGGGCCCCGTGGGGATCTTCTTGGTGCCTTGCACGCCGACACGCGAGGCGAGACTCCTGCCGCCGCCGTTGTTGTTGTTGTTGTTGTTTACCGTCGGATGTAAGTCGTGTGTCCAGTCGCCATTGACATTTCCAGCTGGTATCGGTTTAGAGGGGCCCATGGATGTGCGCTGTACAGGAACGAAAAAGGGGAAACCCCAGTCAGCCTTGTTTCGTCGAGCTTTGGTTTTGTCATTTTCGCCACACCTTCTTGACACCGACCCTGCTAGCGAGCGAAGGCCCTGTGCCCGGTTTTGTTTTGGCAGGCGCACTTTGTCTGCGATCCTTGGAGAAGATTCTCTCGGCAAGAGCCTGGTTCTTCTTGCGTTCTCGGCCTGTGGTCGGTCGCAGGAAAAGAGAAGGGAGTCCTTGTCAGCAGATGTTTGGCAAAACAGCCGTTCGAAAGCAGCATACCCTCTTGAATGATCTTTTCGAAATCGGTGGCGACCTTGGCCATCTTGAGGGATGAAGGCGATGGCCTGTGAGGAAGGTGGGTAAGGTGTCGTGGGGGAGGATGGCGGCGGGAGATGTGTCGGATGTCTCGCAGTGACAAATGTCGTGGCTAGCGGATGGAAAATTAAGATATTCCAAAGTCCAGAAGCAAATAATGAAGTCGACGGGCGAATGTCTACGAAATATGTAGCCGTGAAAAGAACGAGCAGAGCGAATGGTGAGGAAAAGGTAGTTGAAGGCAGAAAAATGACAATGGGTTTTCCAACGACCGGCGCGTTTTGAAGTTTGTACTCTGTTGGATTGGTCCAGCGAGACGTGTCGGAGATGCAAAGGATGTGGCTTTAGGTTCAGCAGGGGTGTCTTTACAAACCGCAAACCACGGTTATAGCATGGGTCGGCAAAAGAGACGAAGCGATTTCACGAAGTAATTAACATGAACCTACGAATGTCGTTCTCCAACACGTTGATTACTAAGGTCGCGATAAGGTATATTCGTATCGTCCCCTCGCAAGAAATACCTAGGTACCTACCTAATTAATGAGTGACCCAACGTGCCACGGAAGATGATGCCCTCTGTTGTTCACCCGACAAGCTGTCTGTCCTTCCCAGGGTAGAAGAAGACCAGTCAGTACATGCGCTCTTTCGGATAGTTGACCGACGGTCCGACCACTGTGGCGCTATGGGACGTCTGTAGCTTGGATAGGAGTGCGTCTCCAATCCACCTTGCCCAGCCATTAGAGACTCGAGGATGAGCCAGGCTTCTTCACGACTTCAGCTCCGACAATCTCCATGATTCCTAGTTCCTTTATGGATGTTTCCCGAACTGGTGCGTGCGCAGTTTAGTTTGTTGGAAGAACAAGCTGGATGCGGCAACTGAGGACCTTGTCCCGCGCTCCGCTGGCCGCCGATGACCCAATGGCTACAATCCACATGGGAAACACCGTCATATAGTGGTCGAAGGGTATATACTACCGATATAAGTCGGTATTCCCGTATGTCGACCGTGCAAGCATCGTTCTAAGGGGCATCGTGGCTGATTGGGACGAGAAGTCCCCCCTCTACAGAACTTCCGTGGGTTTGTAGTAGGCATATCCAACCCCTGAACTGGACAGGCCCCAACAAGTGTCCCCCAAAACCAGTCATCTCCTCTGGAAAGGGTAACGTTGGGCCTAAGTTCGTCCAGTCTCATTCGTCCGCTGAGAACAACACTGTCGGCCATCTAGAAGCAGCAATATAAAACGAACGGTCAGCTCAAGAATCCCGAATATAAACAGAAGGACGAGGGATAACAATTCACAATAGAATCAGGAGGCCGCCTGGAGCACATGGAGGTTCCATACCACAAGGCATGCGGGTCAAAACAGCTTCCCGTTTCCAGCTCCCCGGTGATATCGACAGTCCTCGGTAAGGGAAGGCTTCTCTTCTTCTCGTGAATCCAACGCTCGTTCCGTGTCTCTCTGCTGCCGACCTACCCTTGCGCGAGCGACGTGCTGCCTTCGCTTCCACCTCGTCGCCCGATCAACGCCCGGAACGACCAAGCACGAAGGGAGCCCCGTGGCCGTCTCTTGGGTTTCTCCGGGTGAGAGGAGGGGCCCGGGCCGGGCCACTTCTTGCGGAACAGACTGTGTACCAAGGGATGGTCCATAGTCAATAGTTGAGATACTGTTGGATATGGATGACGCGAGAACCTGCACGAGAAGGCTTGAACTGCGGGCTCTCGCGTCTTGACTTAAAACTAAGGTAGCTCGCTAGGATGATATTTGTGAGTAAAGCAGCGGCTATAAAAAAAATGGGTTTGAACCTTGGCCGAAGCTCGATGTCTGTAGCTAGAAATAGGAATTCGAAAGAAAGGGTCTGAAGACGGGCGTTCATTCATTACATATTTCTCCGCATCTGATCATGACTTGACGGTTAGAATTATCTGGAATAATTTCAGTTGTGAGCGTCAAATTAGTAGATATCTAACGGGAAAGACAGACACAGATGGACTCCCAATTTACCTACTCCTTGGGTATTATTAGTGCTTAGATCGTCACATTCCCACCTCAACCTCCCCCCAAATATCACAGAAGGCCTCAAGTCGGAATCGGGACAGGTAAGCGCTACCGTGCTACCCCACCTTCAGAAACCTTGGAAGAGCAAGTCCAATGCCAGGGATAACATCACTCTGTCAGCTTTCCATGGGAGACTAACCATTTTCGTGCCTACAAAGAAGCAGAAGCAAACGATCGCTGTTGACTCGCCTAGCCACATCTACTCGCGTAAACACGCCCTTCATAGATCCTTAAGGTTAACTAACTGCGAGCGCACAAAAAGCCAAACGGTAGCTGGCCATGCTTCGTGGGGTTGGGCAAGGAACAAAATCTCAATGCCAGGCCGCTCCACTGAACCCCCGGCCCCCCGCCCCCCCCCCTTTTTTTTTCCGGCAGACTTCCAACGACTGACTTTCTCTCAAACGACTCGAGCTGCAGAAGAAGAAAAACATAAACGAGAAGAGGCAGATAACCGTCCCTGAACCTGACATGCGTAATAAAACGGTGCCTACTGCCACCCACCCCGCCCACCATCCCTCCGGAGGCTACAGCCCTGGCCTGGCTTTGAAAGTGGCCCAACTTGGCCTAGTTGCCCTTGTCATTCACTCGCCGAGCAGCGCATGCCCCCTATCTATCATGAGGGCATTCCAATCGATCATCTGATCGTCTAGGGGACCTGCAGAATTTTGTATGCCTGGACGTGGGGCGCGAAACTCTGCTCATATGAGCCGCTGTGTTGTTCCCAGTGGGAAGTCGCTTGTTTTGCTGTAACAGGTCCGGATTCTTCATTCCCCCAGTCCAGGCACCGTACGTGTCCCCAACTCATAATGCGCTGCAATACAGCAAGTATAGCCATCGGGCGAATGAAAGCCTTTTGCTCCTTCTTGCTCTGGTTCATTTCTGTACTTCCGCGTCTCGAGCCAGTATGTCGCGCCGAGGTAAGGGACGAGACGCGGGTCAGTTCAGTCCGATACTTTCGTATTAAATTCGACGACTTGAAAATTCGTCCTCGGAGTAGAGCTACGAGCTATTGCGCTTGGTGGAATCAGTGCCAAGGGTTCTGCTGACCACCCATGAAACCCTCTTCTAGAGTGCGCTCTTCCAGGTTCCGAATGAAGTCGCGATTTCCCCTGCCGCCTTGCTGTTGCGTACGGCTGCCGCGCCGGCCGGCTTGCCTGCCTGGGGTGCTTTCTATGCCGACCATGCCATCAGCCGGCGGGGGATAGTACGCTGGACTTGGCTGCAATCGGATCGGCTGGTTGGGATCGAGGTGACTGGCCACGCGCTGAATGGCCGCCGGAATACCGCTTTGTTGCTGCTCCATTGTCGATGCCCGTTGGCGTCCAGCTCGCATGCTATTCTGAGGATACAGCCCACCTTGAGGCACGTTGCCATAAGGTGCTGATGTCAGCTGCTGAGGAGGTGGCGGTTGTGGCATGACCATTTGGCCATAGTTGCCCGGTTGTTGTCCGCCGTATGGTGGTGGCTGTGCTGCGTGGCCGCTGTTCGGCGAGTACATGACGTTGCTGCCGTACACGGGGCCTCCTTGTGGAGGATGGCCGCTCTGGGGATGGTACTGGGGAGACATGGAGGCGTACGCATTCTGGGCTGCAGAGTTGGCCTGGGCCTGGGCCTGGGCCTGGGCCTGGGCCTGGGCTGCTTGAGCTCGCTGCTTACTCAACGCTTCCGCCTGCTGTTGCTGCTGCGTACCAGGAGCTAGTGACCTGTTCAGAGAACTCGACTTCAGGTTCATGGGTGGCACGAATGGGCCGGTGAACTTTTGCTGTGTAATGAACGGATGCAGTTTAGCCTGCTGCGGTGACCATCGCTCAAGTGGATTGATATTCAACAGCCCCCTGACGAAGTCGATGAACGCAATGCGATTGTTCATTTCTAAGGCCGTTAGCTTCGTCCACAATAACAGAGCCAGGGTGAGGGACTGAGTAGAGCAAGTACACACCTCTGTCAATCTCGTGTTGCTTCATGTTCTTCCTCGGCATGGGATACGTCTTGATTATCTCGGGGAGCGTGTTGGCCTGGAAATATTTCTTGCTTGGTTGCTCCTTGGTGTTATGCTCCCGCGAATACTGCTCCATGGACTTCAGGTGGTAGGTCCGCCGGCCAAACTCGTCTTGCCGCTTCTCGAAGAATTCGTTGCCCTGCTTGCCCATTTCAATCATCCAATTCGGAGGGTTCCCCAGCATTTCGACTATTCTCGACACTTGATTATATTCGGAAGAGCCGGGGAACAAAGGAAGACCGAGGAAGAGCTCAACGACAATGCACCCTAAGGACCACATGTCAATGGCAGATGAGTAGGGGAGGCCGAGTAGAACTTCGGGGGAGCGATAGAAACGCGACTGAATGTAGGTGTAGACGGTCTGTCGCTCGTCGCAGGCAGAGCCAAAGTCGATAATTTTGATGATGGGGCTCTCCAGGTTCTTGAGCAGGATGTTTTCGGGCTTCAAGTCGCAGTGGATCAACCGTGCCTTGTTGAGAAGGGCGAGGCCGTTGAGGAGCTGCTGCGCAAAGACGCGAACGAGCGTGGTGCTCAAGCCCCTAAACTGGTTCTGTTTGATTAGCTCGTAAAGGTTGACGCTCAGGAGCTCGAAAACCAAGCACAAATGCTGCCGGTGGATGAAGGTATCCTTTAGGCGGAGAAGATGGTGGTCGTCATTCTTGTCAAGTTTGGTGTTGAGCTGCAGAAATGTTGGAAAAGGAGTGAAGACGTTAGCCCATTGCGTGCACGCCAGAAACTGTGATCTCTAAAAGGGGGAAAAGAAAGGCCGAGCACAGGACAGACATACCAAGTCCAGGACAGAGACCTCCATCATGCTCTGGTTAAAGTAGGCAGTGCGGTTTTTGATGACCTTCACGGCTACCACCTCCTGCGTCTTCAAATTCTGGCATTTGACAACTTGCCCGAAGGTTCCCTGGCCCAGCACATCGAGAATGAGATATCGATTCCTAGGGGCCCCATATTAGCATGCGCGTTTCCAGACGTTGACCAAGCCAAATCGGCAGCGTACTTATGACCGGCCTCCTCTGATCCCAGGATATCGTTCACGTAGAGAATATAGTCACTATCCTCGTTATCGTAGCCATCATTCTTCACACCTTTGCTCGGCTTCGTGAGGACGCGTCGGGGATTGCGCGACGACTCGTACTTGAAATTCGGGTTGCATATCCGGTACGTGGCGGGCAGGTGAGCAGTAAGCGCTTGGAGTGGCTGCACACGATAGTCAGCGATGTGCTCAGCAGTAGGGCACGGTGCGCAAGGTAATGTCCGCGGAACAGGCGATTTGAGAGAGGGTTAACAAAAGAAAAAGAAAAGAAGAAAAAAAGGAGAATCCGGATGTGCGAGACAAAAAAAAAAAAAAAAAGGAAAACAGAACGAAAACGAGACGGAAATGGTAGAGCCTTGCTTACGCTGATGAAACCACCTTCCGGGTTAGCTCGCCGGAAAGCCGGTTGGGCATTGACTTTAGGGAGAAGTTCATTCGGGTTGCGACAGGGCTTGAATGCGGGCACAGGACCCTTGCCGGGCGGTAGAGCATGAGCGACAGGTCGGCGCGGGGACTTGGAGTCGTTGTTATAGGCACTATCGAGCAATGGAATCCCGCTGGAGGGGTGGCCGTCGTTGGGGGAGCCGCCGCCGTAAGGGCTCATAGATGCCGATTGCTGCGGTAGCTTTCCGCCCGCAAAGTACGAGTTCTGGGGGCTGTAGTCGGCCTGCCTTGTTGGCGACTGTCGTGGGAGGGCGGCGAATTGACCGTGGGGAGCGGGCTTGGGCGCGTAGGGCGACGTGGGCGATAGTGCCTCCATGGGAGAATATCGCTGGGCGGCAGTGGAGGGTTCCTGTGGAGAGTGGAGGGTCGGGATGCGACCGCTGGAGACATGAGACTGGTGATGGGGTCTCAAGGGATACTTTATGGTTGCGTACGGGTCCTGGGCATCATGCATGGCGATGTCGCCATTGCCATCGCGTACCTGGGGCGGGCCGGGCGCGGCCGATGACGCTGTAGACGACATGGGGGAACTGGGACCGGCAGCAGCGGCAACCGGGCTCGACTGGTGATTGTGGTGGTACTGCTCGTATTTGAAACCAGCGGGGGCTTGGCCGGGCAGCGGGTTTTGTTGTTGTTGCTGCTGCTGCTGATGCGATGATGAGTGTTGTTGCGGGTGCTGCTGGTGTTGGGGGTTTGGGGGGAGCTGGCCGTTGTTGTAATCGCGCGGCATTTGAGGAGCGCCATTATATCGTCGCGATGACCCGCCCGAGTCAGCGTAGCCTTGCTGCCACTGAGGATCCATGACAGGCAGACTGTCGTTGCGGACAAATCGTCCGCAGCCGGATCAGGATCCGGTAGTGGGCGAGTAGGGTGAAAGGTGGTTTTCGTACAGATCGAGTGATTGAAACGAATGAAAGTTTGCAAGAGGGTTGGTTTTGGGCGATGGTTGGGAGAAAAGAAGGGGGAGGTGGGTTAAAGGATGACAAGAGGATCGTCGGCACCAGGAAATTCGCTTCACAAGCGCCCGAGGCGGGATGTCAATGTCGGTGTTTTAGAGAGTTGGAGAGTACGAAGTTACGTACGTAAGGTAATACTACCTACCTGGTGTTAGGGACCTGGAGGGAGATCGCTGCCGTCGGACGACCCCCAAGTAATTAAGTGTACGTACTGTTCCCCCCAGCCGCAGGCGGGCTGTCTTGGCCGGATTGGTCGGATTGGCTGGATTGGGCTGGATGGCTCGGCACCTTGATCAGGTTTGTTGACCTTGTTGTTACAGGTAGCCACCACGTCAGTCAGCCAGTCAACAAAGTCACGCAGTCAGTCACCGCACAGGGCACGGCGGAATGAGGGGTTGTAGACCGGCAGACCTAATTATGTAACTCGGCTACTCACTGCTGCACTTGTTGCCTGGGACCACGACTTTGGACGCCTTCCGATAAAGCGGGCGAGCCTCGTCTTCAAGAACAATACTTCTGTGTACGGGCCGATGTGGGAGGTTGGCAAATCCTGGACCTCGAGCAAGTGCAGGTCACCACGGGGATTGGTCAAGGCTTGTGAACTTGCACTTGTGAACCTGCAGGTTTCCTGGGCCTGGTAGTCGGATGTTGAGGCTTAAAAATAAAAATAAAAAGGGTCGCCTCTCAACACCGTGAGGTGTCAATGGTAGGTACTAATAAGAATAATAGCTCCAAATCAACGTCGTTCTACTTCAGATATGGCACCGTATGGAAGGACAAGAAGCTGCTCTGAATGTGTTTCTCGGTCATTCACTTCAAATTGACAGGCTGGGTATTAAAAGTCATAAAGTCATGGGAAGAGCGCTACGCGGTAGGTATGTCCGGAATGGTACTAGCACGGATACCCAACCCGTCTCAACTCTAAGCAGGCGCCAAGCTCCCTGGTCGACAGGTCCGCGTCTGGACATCTGGTTGCGGTTAATAGGATACCATGATTGTGTGTAAGAAAACAACCATTGTTTTGTATGAATATACGGATTAGAAATATGGCTACTGAATTAAGGTATCTTAAAGCGCAGGAGAGGGTAGAAAAAGAATTCCACCCAAAGAGGCACTTGGGCATAATCACACGACATCCGCACCAGATACTCCAAACCCCCACCTAATACGAGTACTACTCCGTACATGGCGCACCAGCACGCACTGTTGCACTCAGGAACTCGTTGAATCAGCCTGCTCTGTGGAATTATTATCCGTACAGGCGGCCCTTCTTGGTGTTCATCCACAGTGAATCTTCGCAGTTCCTCTCCGTGGGGGGAAGCTACAAGCCCTGATTCAGTCATGGTTCCACTTCGTGCTCAAAGACTGATTTCTCTGATCGTTACCGATCGACCAACGCTAAACAGAGCGTTGAACAGATAAAGACCAGACAGTTGCCCAGAGATCAGGAAGAAAAAACTCTGTACTCCGTAGAACCCTGGAGGCTGCCTAGGTAATTTCCATGCTCGAGTCCTGGTTGTCGTCATCGCGGCCATCCTTTGGTGCGACCCAGGACGCCCTCCGCCACATCCAGGGTCTAACATCCACTTCGTTCAAACAGCCACTCTGATTACCCACACAATAGGTACGCCAATATAGATAAGATGAAAAAGTATGACATTCTCGTCTCACCGGTTGCCTCGCCACTCTGGGGGAACGCGTTGAAACAACGAGTAAGAAGTGGGTTTATCCGTCTTCGATATGGCGACATGGGTCGATCCAATCGCCCAGTCAGCTCTTTACCTTTGTGACGTATCTTGACTTGTCAAAACCCCAGAGCAAGATAGCAGGTTGAAACTGCGCCGAGTTTATCGACTATGGATGACAAGACTTCACGGGTCCCAACATAAGCTACCTTAGGGTAAGATGCTAGGAATATTGTATCAGGCAACGCTGGCTAAATACAGCTTCAACTGTAACAACATATCCATACGCTTATCCCTCGGACACTATGAACTCATATTGAGACCGAGAAATTTCCAAGTTGCGCGAAACAAGGGAAGAGAGCGAGTGCTCCAAGAGTTCAGGAGACAGGATAAAGCATGGGAGATTGAAGAAGAGATATGAGGTAGAAGCCAAAGTGGGGGAACAAGAGAACGCTTTCCTCATGTTCGCACCAGCTCTACCCTGTAGAGCCGCTGCAGGGACGCCCACAATACCCATGAGACAAGGTATGTAGAGAAAACAATCAAAGCTTGACACCAAGAATGAAGCAAATAGGCAGGCCGTCGAAGTCATGCAAAGAGATAGGGTTAGAAAATCTTGCGGTAGGCAATGAAAGACGAAAACAACAGGCTTCATGGAAATCACCAGGGAGGAAAGAGAGAGAAAGAGATGAGCTTGGAACAGAGATGAGAGGTACAGTGACTAAGGCAATACAACCAATAACCACGAGATGGACAGCAGAAAGCGACAGCAAGAAAAGTGACAGCGTCCTGAACAATGCACGTAGATCATACCTGTGACTGGTGTTCCAGCGTTGCCTCTGTTTTGACCCAGACTACCCACCCTCATTACGAAAAAAGTAAAGAAAAAAAAAGGAAACGAACTTTTTTTTTTTTTGGGAAGGTGGCATCAACATTGAGCCAGTCAAGGAAGAATAGAGATACCCCTTCCCATGTGCTTGATACCATCGAATATGGTTCACATTCTCCAGATCTCTTCAATCTCTGCTTCTTCCCCTGGATTGTGCGCGCGTGTTTGTGCAACCATACTTAACCATGAATTAAGGTGAAAGTTGTTCTTCTGTCTGTTGCTGTCAGAAGTGATGGCTCATCACCCCTGGTAGCCGCTATAACCGTTATTATAGGATTGGCCCTGGTTTCCCTGGGCTCCCTGGGGCCCCTGAGGTCCCTGAGACCACTGGTTACCGGGCGGCTGTTGACCGCGACCATAGCCTCCAGCACTTTGGGGACCACCGTAGCCCATCGACTGAGGACCGTAGCCAGCAGGGGATTGGGCAGCCGGGCCCCCGTAGTTCCCAGGTTGTCCGCTATATTGGCCTGCGATAATGGGGTGGTGAGCAACAAGTCGCAGCAACTGAGAACAAAGAAAATTCACGTACTGCCGTACTGCGGGAAGTACGTAGTGGGTGTACCTGGATAGGTCTGAGCTGACGCACTTTGGGGGCTGTAGCCCTGCTGCGAGGGATCGAAGGTGGCCGAGTTCGGGGTCTTGTCCTTTCCCCACTATTTGACGGTCAGGCCTGAGCTCTGGTTTCGGGGGAGAGGTCGAAGGGACGGGACGACTTACACTGCACTTCAAGGGACGGCCATTGACGTTATAGCCGTTCATTTGGCAGATGGCCATGGCAGCGGCCTCGTGACTTTCCATCTTGATAAACGCAAAGCCTCGGTCCGCCTGGAAACGAGATTCGACAACGTAGCCAAAGTTTTGAAACAGCGGCACAACATCAGGCGGGCTGGTGTAGGGAGTAAGATTGCCAACATAGCAAGTTGTCTGCCAGCTCGGGGTCTGAGCTAGGACCACCTCATAGCTGCCCATACCGTTGGCGGGGAATTGATGATGTCCGAAGGGCGTAGTTGGGGTCATTCCCATGGCCTGCATGGCATGCTGTTGGGCAATGGAGGGCTGGCCCTTCTGGTTGGCCCAGTTGCAGCGAATAGCCCGCGAGCCGAGCCACTCTCCGTCCATAGAGCTCAATGCCTTCTCGGCATCAGGCCGATCACGGAATGCGACGAATCCGTAGCCCCGGGATCGGCCAGTTTTCATATCCCACATGACGCGAGCCTCGGAGACGGTTCCAAACGCGGAGAAGGCCTGGTGCAGAAGATCGTCGTTCACCTCGTTCGAGAGATCGCCAACGAAAATATGGAAGTGGTTCGAAGTATCCTCCTTGCTCGTTGTATTCGACTGATAGGCCCAGTTGACGCGAATTTCCTGGGGGACGAATGTTAGTCCGAGTGCATGGAGACAACCGAGGAACGAGAGGAGGCGAGAGCCCCTTTGAAGATACATACCGACTGGTGAACGCGTCTCCCATTGAGGGTCTGCATGGCTCTCTCAGCTGCGCCCGGATCATCGTACTCGACAAACCCATAGTTGTATCCCCTTTGCTATACGCATGGGTCAGCATCGTGGTCTCGAATGGACGGGGGTGTAAATGGTCGCAGGTGGGCAGCTGTAGTGCTTCTCGCACGTTGCCGTCACCCTGCTCACGCATTCGCTCGCCCTCGCACAGGTTATCACTCACGTTCTTGTCAGGGATGATCTTAACGTTCTGGACATGGCCCGTGGTTTCGAAGATCTGGCGCAAAACATCCTCGGTAACGCGCTGGTCTAGGCCACCGACATACAGGGCTCGCTTGTTCGGCTCAGGCGCGGATCGACGACCGAACCCGGTTACGCTGCCGCCGGGAGACATAACATTCTCTACACCAGACATTGGCGACGTGATAGCAGTTGGGATTGGCTTGGTGTTCTGCGGGATGTGGAGGGGCGGAGGGGGCTTCTGGCCGTTCTCGTAGCCGGGAGCTCCTTGATTGGGCTGAGGAGGTGGCAGCTGAGCTGCGTTCGCGGAAGTGTCGGCCATTGGTAGTAATTTTTGCTCGGGGAGAAAAAGAGAAAACAAAAATGCGAACAAAGTTGATTCGAACTTGGAGGGCGAGACAAGGGAGTAGTCGACAGTAGGCGATACAGTGGCGGTGTAAATCTCTCTATTCTGAGTTGCAGACCGAAGGCAAGAAGAGAGGGAAATCTGCTACCCAATAGGAAAATGGACTATTCGTTGCAATGACCGAGGTCTAGTACTGCAGCTGTCGAGATTTGCTGCCCGGTCTGGCGAGAAACGGTACAAGGCGGGGTGGGTTGAAATTCGAATGGACGAGTTGTATCGGTGGGGTTGGGCGACCCTCAAGAGATGGAAGCGCGCACACGTATCGAAGTGGAGGAACGATCCAGGAGCAGTTCGTTATTCGTGAAGCGTTTGGACGTTGTAATGAATTCGAAACGCGAAACGTGAATGTTTAAACGGTCGGACAATCGTCGAGTCAATCGGCCGGCTAGTTGATGCTATTTTCAGCAGGCTGCAGGACGTGAAAAGCGTACCGAGTCCGAAGTGAGCTGTGTGCCGAAAAAGACGACGGAACACTGCGTAGACTAGGCGGGAGACGGACGCAAGACAACAAAAGCCAAAGATGTGATGAGACTCATACAGGTAAGGAAACGCAGAGAACCCGAGTTGGAGGAGGAGGAAGAGGAAAAAAAGAAAACGGACGAAAAGGAGCCCTCCTGCAAATGGTTGGACGTTGAGCCCTCCAGTGTTGCCTCTTGTTGGATCGTTGCTTGGGAGGAAGAAAAAGGAACCCCAGTGATAAACGAGAAAAAGTCTAAGGTAGGTACAGATAGATGGTAGGTGAAAGGGTGCAGTGCTTGTTGGAAGTGGGGAGAGAACGACGGGACGGAGAAAGGTGGAGAATGCTTGGCTGGTGGAGAAAGTGCCACCACAACGTCCTGTCTCTTCCTTGTTTGAGGAATAAGTATCCAACACTCGAGAATGGGGAGTACGATGGAAGAAAAAGGGACTTGGGAACGTTTTCTACTAACACCGTCAATGGCCTTGTAAGAGTACGCTACCTGAATGCAGTCTAGTCGAGATGAGCGAGAACGAGATAATCCAAGGTGCCGCTAGCGTGGGCCAATATTTCTTCAAGTCGGTACGAAGCATTCGTGCACCGTGCTTCGTACTTCGTATGATTATAGATATGATGAGCCAACCTGAAAAAGCAGACACGAAAGGCGATATGAGCTGCAGATGGCTTTTCCTCCTGTTTCTCAAGGCAACTGATTATTGACCGTAAGTAGAACTTTATGTCGAGACGGGAACTGTACTCCGTACTCGAAGTATTAAGGTCGGTACTCTATACCTTACCTGAGGTGAGGTGCCTTAGATGAAACTGGCCGGAATGAGTACCGATTAACTTCCTAGACGGTGAACCGAGAGAGATCAGCCTCCTTAAGGGGAGAGAGAATGAACACAGTACTAATTAGTAAAGAAAGCAAGAAAGGCTATGTATCGAAACAAGAAAACAAATGAGAATATACTAAGTAAGATAGGTAGAATTAAGACGTTGAAAACGGACTCGGCACCCACGCCTTACGCTCCCGAACAATATAACCTTCGATGTATTATAGCAAGGCCGAGTGAAGATGAGATGCGACAATGTCTAAGGTACCTACCTACCTTATGCAGAGTACCTTATGGAGTAGAAAACAATAAGGCTAAGGTACCTAGGTACCTAGAGTTCCTAGGTCGAGAATTTGAGGAGTTGGAATCACCAGCCTCCCTCCCACCTATCCCACTGTAGGCATATTTGCCCGAACTACCTATAAACTAAAACGACTCTAAACGAACACTAAGAACGGTAAAGGTAAAATAGGCGTCTACTATGGGGAGTAGTAAGCAGGTAGGTTGGAAGACTGCGCATCTTCGTATAAATAGGTAGTTCTGTAATAAGGTACCTAGGTAAGGTACCTAGGTAGGGCCAAGTTCAGTTACCTCGCAATTGTCCATACCTTCGTTCGCTACCTTATTACGGAGCAGTTATTACATAAGGTAGGTACCTTACGTACCTTAGAGTGGTTGGTGGCGTACGTTCTATCTTTTGTGCTTTGGACACAGTGCGGGATACCCAAAAGGGAGGCGCCCATCCAAATCGGCCGCCCATTGGTCCAAATTATCCTTGGCAATTGTTTTGGCTTCACGCCTTCCCCAGTCCCCGTCCCAGTCCCCAGGGGAGACAGAACTTTAAAGCGTCTATCCGAAAGCGATGGCCTTCATCGCTTATATTTTCTACTCCTCGTGATACTCCCATGTATTATTGCCAGAGAATCTGCATTAATCACCTTTGAAAAGTCTTAAGGAAAAAGGCGCCTTCTTGGCCCCGAGGTCTGTTCACACACACACACACACACACACACACAGAGCACCTCGCGTTCTCTCCGCGCTCAAACCCGCACCGTGCTCTGTCGGCATCGATCTTCTACTCCGTTATACGGCTATATCTCACGGGTTCTGGGAAACATTCGAGTATCTGTGTCTTCTCCGGGCCCCGAAATCACCTACTCAGTACTCGGTAGAGTGCGGTCACAGTTTGCATTCTTGGCCGTCTTCTCCAGCCTCTCCAGCCTCTCCAACCTCACCAACCTCTCCAGCCGAACAGTTGACCTTTCCACTCCTCCGGATCTATGCTCGTTGCCGAGACACCCCACCGGCATCCATCCTCTCCACACGCACGGGTCCCTCTTGCATGAGATAAACCGATATCAGAACAACCCTCTAGATAATACTTGGTTTTGCTCATAGTACCCGCCATGGCAAACAGCAACAAGCCTACTGACCCCCTGGACCAAATCCAGTTCATGCTTAACGATGTAGTGAGTCAAGCCTGCCACACCATTTGCTGCTCATCACCCGTCTTGGCCTGCTCTGACCCATGAATTCGTTCCAGATTGTGCAAATAGGGAAGGCCTTGAGAGCCACTAACCGGCAAGGTGACCGCCGAAACCTGGCTCAAGTCCAGGCCTCGGTCAAAAGCCGCGTGCCTGACACCATTGAAAACTTCCACTGGGCGTTGGACGATCTGGAAAGCGAAATCGTGAGCTGTTCCCTGGTTCCTATCTCGTCATCACGCTGTTGGTATATGTATCCCTTGTCCATGTGTTAATCTCTGCCTTAGGTAAACGCAAAAGCCGCCTTGCAGAGAGATCTTGACCGGTTGCGAGCGAAGCGCATGTCGCCAAGAGACGAACATTCCCCCGCCGAAGCTGGATCCAAGTCTTCCGTTACCATGCGTACCAACTTTTCGCAGCCGACTCCGAGTCTTCAATTAAAGCAGGAGAACCGAGACGCTTCCGGCGCTGCCCAGGCGGCCCCGCCTGCGCCGATGGCTCCCTTCCCCGACATGGGCGTCGGGACAACCCCATCTCCTGCCCGGGTAACAGATGCGGGCATCAAGCAGGAGCCCGCGCCCTCGGCGCCGCAGGCGATTATGGGCCCTATCGGTGACGCGGGGGCCAGCTCAGCGGGGGCGAAAATCGCTCTCGCTGCCCCAGAGGCACCCATGGATGATCTGCCAGGAATGTCAAGGACCACCAACGGGTCCGGCGGGGGCTCCGGAGCCGAGTTCAATTTCACAGACATGACGTTCGATCTCGCCCCTTCGAGCAATGAACCGCCAAATTCATCGACATCGCAGAATCTCAACATGGACACGCCGCGCTTCGGCACTGCGGACGACATGCTTTCTCTCGATCAGTTTCTCGCTCCGAATACCGGTACGGCTAGCCAGCCGGCGACAAGCAGGAACAATGCTGGCAACAATGCAACGGTCGCCGCCGCAGCCTCTGCGGCTCAGAAGCCCCAGGAATTAACGAAGAGCACGGCTAGAGCAGCCGCCGCTGGTACGGGCGTAGGCGTAGGCGTAGGCGAGGGTGATAAGTCCAACCTTGACAGTACTGCCATGGACCTTGACATTGATGTGGGAGGTGGCGCGGACGGCAGCAACTTTGACGACATGTTCTTCGGAAACTCTAACGTGGAGGATGAGATTCAGTTCGACGATGCATTCTTCGGCATATCATCGACATAGGTAGGATGCGAACTGGAATGACTGGGGCTGTAAGGCAGGGGCTGTAAGGCAGGGGCAATCAGTGGGGGAGGAGTACCACTGCTCACGCAGCCACCAAAGGGGAATGTACAATCTGAATGCTGGCTAATATCAATAAGGTACCTTGCATACTCCGTACGGACAACGACAGGGAGCTGGGTGTCTCTCTTGTCGCCTTCGTCTCCGTTTCGCCCCTCCCACCTACGCCAAAGCAGACACTTCTTGCCAATTCTAGCCGGAAAAGCTTCTTTCTACGGGGCCCTGCGTCACGTTGAAAATACTGCCAAGCAATTCTTTAAAAGCCCTGTTCCGCCATGCGTTCCAGTCCCGGTCCAGAGCAGCCCACGTCTCGTCATAATCTATCTGGCCGTCCCGGACATAATACGACCCCTGAACCGCCCACAGCGCCCAGTCGGCGTCGTTGTTCTCCAGCCAGCTGACGAAGCACGTCAGATAGGCGTAGTGCGACTCCGACAATCCAGCCTCCTCTCCCCCCTGCATATTGACGCCGAACTCAGACATCCACAGAGGGCCCGTATACGGACGGTCCTGCTCGAGGACGAAGCCATACAGCAAGCCGTACTGCATGAGTTGAATGTCGCAGTTGCGGCCGATATCCGGAGTCGTGACCGTGAAGGGATATTCGTGGGCCTCCCAGACCGTTTTCCCTCTCCACCGCGAATCGTCAAAGGGCTCCACGTGCAAGGGTGTCAAGTCGGTCGCAGAGTGCAGACCGCCCATGACGACGAGGAGGCGCGGGTTCGCGGCGTGGACGGCGGCGGCTCCCCGGGAGATGAAATCGCGCCAGTCGGCGGCGGAGAAGGGGATCTGCGACCAGGTGGCGCGGAGCTCGTTGCGCAGACCCAGGGCCACGACGCCTTCGTGATCGCTGGCCCACCGGGCGACGGATTCGAGGCCGGCGATCCAAGCGTCCGTGCCGAAGTAGCGGCTGTTCAGGGCAGAGTAGAAGCGGGCTTCCTTCCACCAGCCGTTGCCGTCGATGAGGTTGCAGCACTGACATTGGGTGAGGGATAAGTTGGGTCATGCGCACGCAACAATACTCAGTTCATCCCGAGAAGAGGCGCGAGGGATGGTTCCATCACCTACCCAGCTGGCGCGCGAAACGTGGTTATCCAAAACGGTCATGACGTCGCGCTCCCACAGGGCGTCAATCACGCGAGAAAAGACGCCGCGCTGCGTCGCATTCGCAAGGAAGGGGTTGTGGGTGACAGCCTGCGAATATATCGGCATGAAGTCCTCGACGGCGATACTGGCGGCTGCTGCCCCTCGGCGGAAGGACTCCTCGGCCGAGATATCCGGGTTCAGGGCATGGTCGATGGAGAAAGTGAGGCGGACGCAGTTGAACCCTTCGTCGCGGATCCAGTCGGCAACGTACTCGAGGGGCTTCTTATGCAGGCCTTCGGGCAGGTTGACCTCCATGTGGCCCGCCCAGTTGATGCAGCGGAGCTTGACGCGTTTGCCTGCGGCGTCGACGATCCAACGGCTGGAGGTGGAAAGGGGCAGAAGTGGTCGTTCCGCCTGGACTAGGCTGAGGAGCCAGGCCAGGATGCCAAGGTAGAGGATGATGGCGCTCATCATGATGCAGATTGAGAAGTCAAGTCAACGCGAAACATCGAGGCGGCATGGTCGTCTTCTGGGCCATCCTCTGATGAATTGTGGATAGGAGGCAGATTATGTACCATTTTTCTAGTTATACACAGGACTTCATCCATCAGTATAGATGCAACATCTACCGATCATTCCCATTATCAAGAGACATCGTGTATTCTTGGGCAGGCCGTGTAGTGAGACGAGTAGACATACCTTCCATGGCGAGAACCCCCCCTTGACCTGGTTGGGGCAGATGACATTTATAGTTCACCACCCTCTCCCAGGTTCAGGAGGTGTAAAGGGGGATGGATGGTGGGAGCGGGGGTTGACAAGGGGGGATGTTAAACATCCAACCATCGAAGCCTCAAGAGTTCCCCGTGGTCGAAAAAGACGACGATGCATCCACCGCAATACCTCGTAGTATTACAAGACAAAGAATCAAGTACACGTGCGAGATTAAATCAGATAAGGTACGTATTGTAGGTATCGCGTTCAAACCGATTCATAACGCTCAAAAGTCTGGTAGGTACCTTAGGTAGGTAGTTAGGTACCTTACCCAGTAACTAGATCAGTACCTCAAAAGTCCAAGTCCTCCGTCGCAAAAGCCCTTATCGCACCGAGCGGCTCATTTTTATTTCCAACAAATATCGCTAGTCGTATGTAATCGTATGTCGTCGTCGTCATCGTCGTGTGATGGTCGTTGTCATATCGTAAATGAAATCCAGGTACGTGCGCCTGATCCACCTGGACACACTGCCCCAAGGCTGAGCAAGGCTCCTGCTTTCGCCATGTGATCAATCATAAGCGTACAGGCCGTGCCTCGCTCGATTGTGCGCATAGATCCAACGCCTCCCCTCAGCGCCACTCAAGCCCCGAGCTATAGGACTTGCAGGCACCCCACGTTTCTTGACTCGGGGGGTAAGCCCCACCCCGCCGCCCCCAAAAAACGGCTGTCACACAGCAGGTGTCGAGTTGTTTCCTGCGGCAGCCCGAGCTTCGAGTTCGCGCCTCTTGGCAAGAAGGCTTTTGAAGGCACCCAGACAATGGACCAGCGATTCCTCGTCGGGGGCGCAGAACCGGTAGCTCTTTTCTTCCGTGATGAGTTGCAGGCAGTTGATCTTGGTCCTGCTGATGGGGTCGACGTCCACGACGTCCACGATGCTCGACATGGGCCTGATAAACTGCGCCGTGTACTCCGACTCGTCCTTGTACAGGATGAAATTCCGAGGCCGCAACACCGCCCACTGTCGTTTCCACTGCCTTACACCGCCCTTGTTCCGCAGGAGCCACAGCCAGCCGTGCCAGATGACGCGGTCCGGGTCATGTTCGGTATGCAGGCCGCTCGCTTGACTTGAATTTCGCTGGCCCAGCATCGGTTTGCTCGTTGAACTGGCGCCGAGTGTGCCAGATCCCGAACCCGAGCCTGAGCCTGAGCCTGTCGCTGGATGCTGCACTGCGAGATCTTCTATCGACATTCCCCGCATGCGATGGACATCTGTGTCCGACAGGTCGGAGTGTGATCCTAGTTCGTTACCAGAATAGCCCGCCGTTTCCAGCATCGTTGGCGGCCTGCGTAACTCCCCGGGTGCGAGTTGAGAAGTTTGAAGATCGAAAGGCTCCGGGGAGCTGGAAAAAAATCTTTCCCGCGATGCCACAACCGTCGGGTTTCCGGCGCCAGGTATTGGGGGTAAATATGACGAGTGCTGTCCGGTAGGGCTGGCTAGAAGGAGCTCCTCTTCTTCCTCGTCGATGCGGGCGTGGCCCCTTATTAGTTCGACCCAGTCGTGGGCGTCGTCTTCATTGTTCGCTTGGAAATGATAGTTTCTCGCTGGAGAGAAGCACCCGAATACATGTTTTCTCCTATGCTTCGGATCTTTGAGTAACGCGACCGCCGTGAGATCAGACAGGTTGATTTTGTGCCTCAATTTGTCCTCCTTTTCTGTTTTGTAGATGAATAGTGCATTCGGTCGTAGGACTAGGTAGACGGGTTTCCAAGCCTAGCACAGGGCACAGGGTTGCCGGTGTTAGTCAATACGGGGGGTCACAGTCGCAGGGGTGAATCGGGCGGAAGAGCCGGGAAACGGGGAGCTAACCTTGGTCTTCTGCGTACGCTTTTGAACGTGGCCGCTTTTCACCACACGATCCGACTCGAAGCTCCCGTTCTGATTGACGGGCGAGGTGTAGGTATCCCGTGCGACCCTTTGCCGAAGGCGGTTGTGCTTGGGATCGCATCTAAGGGTTGTGGGCGGTGGTATGGTAATGGCAGGGCTTTGCTCCGGTAGCACAGGGAGCACCTGGGCTTGCGGAGACATGGCGCAAAGTCACTGAAAGAGAAAGAGAAAGGGGCCGGTGAACGAGGTATGCGAACAGTCCACGTCAAGCGCACCTGTGTCCGAGTATCTGTAGTGAAAACACGGGAGGTTGGGGGAGGTCGGGTGATGGTGCTGAGGCGACGTAGCGTAGGACGAGTTCCAAGCTGTCGGGCTCGTAGCTGTGTACAAGAAGACGATGGTGCAGGTTTATCGCGAATTATTCTTGCGCAAGAGGCGAGGGATCGTAGAGGAGAAACAAAGTATGTATGAATGAAAAGGGAATCGAGTATCCGTAGTGTGAGGGCAGGCAGGCCTAGGCGTGTTCCTGTCGTTCGATCGTTGACTGCGAGTTTACGGGGCAAGTGGGAGAGCCGGAGGGCTAAGCTTTTTGGCGAGGGTGGATCGATGCAAATATGACCAAAAGGTTTGAGACAAAAGAGCCGAGGGCGCAAAGCATGCTGCGGGTCACGGTCGAGAAGGCCGTCGGCTACGGATTGGCAACTAATTAGTTGGCTTGGTCAAGAGAGCGTTTGCATAACTCGTCTGTGTACGAAGTACGGTACGGATGGATGGCGTTAGTCTGAGCTGAGTGTACGGTACGGGTACATAATAAGGAGCACAGAAGCGTCCGTTTCATTGAAACAGCATCCTTGGCGAACGGTTGGGGTTGCAGAGGGGAGAGAAGTGTTGGGGTGGTTTGGATGGTCGCAAATGATAGGACTGGGGCGTTAAAACTTTATTATTACTCTGTACGAAGTACTTCGTACCTTTTAGTTCCAACTTCCGGGTCTTGTTTTCTGGCGCACTGCCGGAGACCCTGTATCAAGCAGGGGGTTGGTTGGGTGGGGCGTGATTGGCGATGGGGTGCCTGGCGCATATCGAAACAGTGTGAGCCACGAAGAGTCACACATGCAAGGTAAGTATGGTGATATGGGATTGGGCCAAATCCGAGTTCGACGTCACGCATTGGCTGGGGTCAAAAAAAACAGTGTCTTAACACTGTACATTTGCGCATGAGGTATTGCCTCGTAAGCTGAGGGTTCTGAGACGACGTGCGCGACAACTACCTACAGGTAACAACTAACACCATCCAAGGTTGGTTCACCTGGCCCTGGTCAAAGGTGAAAGATGAATACGAAGCTTTAACCGCCCTGCACTTGGTTATGTACGAAATACCTGGGTAACGAAAGTCTGTCTCCACTAAATCATGGAATTGTCCAGTCCATACGCCACTTCCCCGAATAACTTATCCGTAAGTTGCAACGCACCTGCACCTGAAATCACATTTCGTTTCGATGGCCATCTGACGCGGGGAATCCGCTGCACGCCCACCCCGTTTCCTAAAACTTGGGAACTCTTTGGCACTTTCGAGGTAGGACTTTTGCTGCATCGATGGGAAGGACAACATCGCGATTCCTCTTCCTCTTCTGTATCTCTGCTCTTGGGATAGCTCGCTCTCATACTACAGGTAACCACCTCACCTCACATCATCTCCGGCTGTTACCTCGGAAGCCCGAACGCTCTTGTCTTACAGAGTAAGGTAGCCTTGGGTCGCCTCGCTGTAGCACCCAAACACACACATAGCTTTTGTCGCTTGGCCTCTGGCAGACATTCTGGTCTTCGTACTCAATACCTCGAGCCAGCCTTAGCCTTAGCCTTACCCTTCGATACCATTTCACTCGAGAAGCTCAGTATCATTTCTCTTTTCTCCCCCTTCCGTTCATCATAAATCATGACAAACAATGCCCCTCCGGATATCAAGAACCTCCTCCAACGGCTCCAGACAGAGCTGGCCGAGACCGCCTACTCTTTTGACACTGCCCATCCCCTGAGCGGGGGAACCGCCAACTTCATCTACCGCGCTGCACTGGCCACCCCACTACCGGACGGTACGAAGGACGTTGTCATCAAACATGGCGAGGCATTCTTAGCCTCTAATGGCGACTTTGAGTTGTCCAAGTCCCGCTGTGTGCGTCCGACGACATCCTTCGCGCTCGAGTAGAAAGTCCCAAGACTGACCGAAAATATGTACCCGGGGAGAAACAGCTTGCCGAAGAACGGTCTTTACGCGCTCTAGCCCAGTGCCCTCCCGTCACTAGCCCGCTCTTTTCCATTCGGGCGCCCAGGTTGCTCTACTTTGATCAGGAGACATGTACCCAGGTGCAGGAGTACCAACAGAGCGCCGTCGCCCTCAAGACCTTCATCCTCAAGAATTACCCGAGTCCTACTCCCGAGGCGCTCAGAGCCTCTTATGTCGCACTGGGGCGTGACTTGGGCCGCTGGCTACGCTTCTTCCACAATTGGGGCAGTGCTCCAGAGCAGAAGGACCTCCGAGATGTCGCGGCGGGGAACAGCGAGATGCAGGGCCTCAAGCACTGGGTCAATTATGTACGCCTCGCGCAGACGATTGACCATTTCCCGGAAATCCTAGGCGGATGCGCGCAGCTGTTTGGCGACATTGCCAAGGTAACGCAGGACGAGCTGCGGGACGAAAGTAAGCTGCGGGTCATCCATGGCGATTTCTGGCCGGGCAAGTATGTTGTTCATCGTGCCGTATCTTGTAGCGTCTTCCCTGCCACGCAATCGGATTTTCGCTGAACAGCACTTTGTCGCAGTATTCTTCTTCGAGACGAGCCCCTGGGGTCGGGAGAGATGCCCGTATTCGTCGTCGACTGGGAACTGTGCCAACTCGCTGTGGCACCTCTTGACGTCGGAAGATGGTGGCAGAGCTGTTCGAGTTTGTCCTCTTCAAAGGTGTCGATGCGGGCGCTTGGGTGATTCAGGGGTTGGTCGAAGGGTATGGCACGGTAGATGCCGACTTCGCCTTCCGGACGGCGTTGCACGTCGGGACGCACCTCGTTGTTTTTGGTAGCACTGTACCCGACTGGGGGACACCCGGACAGGTCGAGAGAGCGGTGCGGGAAGGGAGGGATGTGATCGTGAAGGCGTGGGACAGAGATCGTCAGTGGTTCGAGGAGCATCCTACACTACGAGTTTTATTCAAGTTTACGTGAAAGGGTCAAGGGTAAAGGGTGTCTACGCGGACGTATGGGGCTTGGATGAGGTGTTTTCATGAGCCCATTGAACCTTTAAATTATTGTGAAATTTTTCATCGCTACTATGTCGAGGGTACGAATGTCTCTTCTCCCTTGGGCCCTTGGGCCCTTGGGTATTGTGTTGTTGGTGGGTTGGTGGGTTGGTTATTTGCGAGTTCTCTTCATATGTCTGCTCTGACTCAACCATCAACCAGTACTTGGAGTGACAAATATATTCGTGGTTCAAATGAATAAACCCAAGTAGCTAACATGTACATGTACTCTTCTTTTCAATTCCTAGCTTCCATGATATACACTAATTGTCGCCACTCCTCGCATCGCTTGCCAAATTTCTTTTCACCAACAGGGCCCTGGAGAACTAAACGTCTTTAAGAAAGGAGAATCTAATCGGTTCAACTTTAACTCTTAAGCGATAATAAATGGAAAATGAGTGACGGCGAACTACCATGCGCCAGCCCACCTTGCCGAAGATGCAAGTCCTATCCCGCCACGCTCAAAGTGAGACTTGAGCCGGTCTGCGAGTGAGCCTTTAATTCCTCTTCCTTTTCCTCTTCGCGCTTTGAATCGCAAGTCTGACCCGTCAGCCCAGATCATGCTATGGCCAATACATTACCCAAAAAGTTGTTAAGCGCATGGTCACGGCGCTTAAGGAGGTTCGCGCTGCCGCAGGCATCGACAGGCCTCAGGCCCCTCCACCCCCGCGCTACCTCGTCGCCCTCTCGTTCGGCGCTTCGTCCACGGGTCTCCTCCACATCTTGCATGAGAACCTGCGGAGTCTCAGAGAGCGCAATCCGCGAGTCGCGTATGATTTGACGGCCATTCACATCGATACCGACCTCTCAGACCATGGCGACGCGGCCGAGCCGCCAGACACCCCCGCTTCCCGCCTTCTGCGTACCTACCAGTCCCGCTTCCCCCTCGCTTCCCTCGAGATCGTGCCCCTTACCGCCATATTGGACGCGCCGACTATGGACTGGTCCGCTATGCCCCCGCGGGATTCGAGTTTGCCCCCCGCCGCCCAGGTGCGGAAGCTCCTACAAGCCCTTCCGTCCGTGACGTCCCGCGTCGACGTGCTGCGCATCTTCGTGCGGCATCTCCTCCTCGCAACGGCCGTGGAGAAAAACTGCGACGCCTTGATGTTGGGGTCTACGACCACGGCGCTGGCGGAACTCACCCTCGGTGCGGCGGCCAAGGGGAGAGGCCTGGCCGTCCCATGGCTGGTCGCGGACGGACCTTTCCCTTTCCCCGTTCCTGTTGCCGCTGCCGCTGCCCCTCTGCCATCAGACGCCGCCCCTGGAGGGGTAGTGGAAGAAATTGCAGCAGCAGGCGTGGCGAACCTGAACACGGGAAATACCCGCAGCACCAACAACGAGGGGCGGACTGTTCCCGTATACTACCCCCTTCGAGACGTATTCCGACGCGAGCTACTCGCGTATAACGGCATGAAAGAGGTGGCGCTGACGGACCTTGTCGTGGAAGGGGAGAGCTCCGCCACCGCCACCGTCGTCTCGCACAAGGAACTTAGCATCGAGGCTGTCATGGCGCGGTATTTCGCCGAGGTGGAGGAGAACCAATCCAACGTCATTGCCAACGTGGTCCGCACGACCGAGAAGCTCATGAAGGTGAGAGGCGACCAGTCGTGTAGTGTCTGCGGCATGACACTGGACGAGCAAGGCGATGCGAGGTGGAAAGGGGAAATCGGAGAGATTGGTGAGAATGGCGAGTCGCATGAAAGAATATCACAAGAGACTTCGACCTCGGCTCGGAAGCTATGTTATGGATGTGAAAGATCCATCCGGGGATAGCTAGTCGAACATATTTGACTTCTTTGAAGGCTTCACACCCCGCTGACATTCCCCGGCCACCTCGTGTAGCGCACTTCCGGGTCCCCTTTTCGACTTGACTTCGGCCGTACCATGCCATGCCATGCTCTGCTATATAATATTGTATCCACGCGAACTCCGCCCATATATGCAAGGTAGTATCATTTACAAAACTGGGGATCGCGCCCCCCCCCCCCCAGCATTTCAAACTGTGCCAAACAAGATCATAGGCTTTCCAAGTACTCCTGAGACAACACTCTCTTTTCCACTAACCTCACGAACAAGTTGGTCTGTTCTGCCAAACTGAGGGTCAGGATGGTGTGTGGTAGGATACGGGTGAGGTGAGGGATGAAGCCCTTGTAGATGGCGAGGAAGCCCTCGGTCCGAATTGTCTTGAACAAGCAGTCAAAGACACCTTTATAAAGGCCTCCGTTCTGGTTGTAAAGACGAGACATGATGGTATCTTGAGGATCATGTTAGCCACAAAAAGAAAAGTATCACCTGGATACAGTGCAGCTCCCCAGCACGGGGGAAAAGCGGTGTAAAAAGTAAGAAGAAGAAAAGAAAAAGGAGGTGACAACTCACCAGGTGGATGCATAACGCAACAGACAACAAATCCACTCACGGCACTGCTGCTTAGGTGCAGTGCCGGGCCCTCTTCCATGCCAAAGTGCTTGACCAATCTCCTCTTGGCGAAGAAATAGGTGGGTAGCTGGACTGAGCTACCGAAGCCAGTCCTGATCATAGCAGCACTCACGCCACGGTACAGTCCCCTAACGCCCTCCGTCCGGTATATGGACGTGAAGCCGTGCACAGCATTCCTGTACTCGTGTTGCGTGCCCACGGGCAAGAAGGGAGAATAGCTCTGGAGTCGTGTCTTGACAAGGAAGAAGGGACTGCCCGCAGCAGCACCGATAATACCGGAAGCAGCACCGCAAAACATGTTGACGCCGAGGCTCTGTACACGGTTGTCTTGGAAAACGAGAGTCGTCAGGGCGTTTCGCATGGGTTCGTAGAAGCCCAGGCGGCAGCCGTTGAGCAGGATCTGGTAGATGTAGGCGCTTCCTATACCGCGGTATATCCCCCGAACGCCTTCATGGCGCACAATCACAGACACGCCCTGAAAGGGGCCTCGGTACTTGTGGGGTTGGTGGCCTTTGTCTTGGAGTTCGCCCTGAAGTTGCATGCTGAACCGATGCGCCAAAGGTTAGCAAGATATGACGGCGAATCGAGGAAAAACCACGAGGGCATGACAATGGAGCTGCCGTACCGGATCTTGACCGTCTCAAAGGGATGGGTGGCCGTGACCGCACCACAGGCGGCAATGCCACCAGCTATGAACGCGCTGCCGTCATGATTAGCTCTGCTGACCTGGAGTTGACTAGCGGTAGGGGCAAGCGCAGTAGGACCCAGCGTACCCTGCTGTAGTGGCCATGATTGCCAATAGTTCGGCTCAGTCGAGAGACACGAGTAACAGGGAAGATGTCGAGTCTTCCCAACGGCAACGTGGGGGGGTTATGGACAACTAAGGGCTGGCCAGTTTTGGCGTTGACACCCAAAGAGTCAAACACCGGTACCGAGCGCGAAGGAGAGTGTCTTCTGATCTAGCCTGTGAAATTCCAGAACGGTAGTTAGAGGCGCAGGTCCATGAAGTCAAGGATGGGTCGTTTTGCTTTCGTACTACGCACTGTCGGTCTTGGCAGGACAGAGGGGTGTTGTCGGTAAATTTTACCGTGCCCTTCGAGCATTGACTCCGAGTCGGCGCCTGGGTATTTTATTTTTTGATTCGCTTTTGGCGTGATGAACGGGAGCCGCGGATAGCCTTTGCCGGCCTCGGAGCACGGAACCAAGGGTCCACCGACTGGTACATAGGTATGTACATTTTGCTGGGACTTCTACTGGCCCGTGCACTTCCCATTGAAGACCTGCCATTCGACATGAGAGCTTTTACCCCAGACCAGCCCTGAGGGTAAGGGCGGTGAGCTAAGGAAAAATTATGATTGGCTAATTTTCTCTTGTACCTGAACTGCAGACCGAAGCTGCTTCGACAGCTTCGACTTTTGCCCCGCGGTGTCTTTTTCAACGGGTCAGTTATCTCCAATCTTCTCAATATCCTCGACTCTCATCCAGCCACAGACCCAGCGAAATAATTATAGTACCGCTTCTATATCGAGCACGAACATCTATCTTGTTGCTTTGTAGTTATATACCTTGATTCCTCTGCTCCCCACGGGTCCTGAGGAGCCAGCCTTGCCCTCCCACGTAGTACCACCCGCCTTCTCGGAACGACCGCTAGGAAGGACTTGACAGAGAAACATTGCAACGCCCCCAGCCCAGCAGCTGGGGCTAAAGAACTGCCACTATGGCGTCAACACCAATGGACCTCGATCACGGCCCGGCTGCCCTCCAGGGAGCATCGCTAAATCTTACAAGAAATACGGGGAACACAACTTCGCGGCTGAGCGACGTCATAGCGAACTTCCGCCCAACCAAGGTATCTAATATAATGGACTTCCTGTTTACTCCCGGTAGCTGCTAACCTGTGCTGTATGACTTAGCTGTTCCATAGGGAAGATATCAAAGATGGCCGTCCTCAACCACGAGTATTATCCCTCGACTTCGATGATCCGGGAGAGCTCCTCATGACGTCCGAGAGCGATGAAACGATTCAGATTTATAATGTCAAGGAGGGGAAACACTCGAAAAGCCTACTGAGTAAGAAGTACGGCGTAAAGCTCGCTAAATTCACACACACCAGCTCGAGTATTATCTACGCGAGTACGAAGCAGAATGGTCGGCGACACCCCAACCGCCGTCTTTTGGCGGTGCCCCACCTGGGAAGTTGAGCCAAGACTGACATTCAAAACGTTTTGTAGACCACATTCGATATCTCGCGACGCATGATAACTCGTTTATTCGCTACTTCGAAGGACATGAGCGCAGTGTCACCTGCCTTGCAGTGCATCCCGGTGCCGACAACTTCATCTCGTGCAGTCAAGATAATACCGTCCGCCTCTGGAACATCTCAACAAAGCAGTGGTGTGGACAACTCTTCCTCAACAACCCCGCACTAGCAGCCTACGACCCATCTGGTCAGATATTCGCCGTCGCGTCGCCAAGTGGGGGGACCGTCTTACTCTACGATTGCCGAAACTACGACAAAGCCCCCTTTGCGATATTCGATTTGGTCGAGGTTGCCCGGGATGTTGATCCCCAGTTTGTTATGAAGGGCTGGACCAAGCTGGAGTTCTCCAACGACGGCAAACACATCCTCTTAGGGACGCGTGGTAACGGGCACTTCCTTCTGGATGCGTTCGATGGTAACCTCAAGGCCTACTTGCGCAAGCCCGAAGGCGGGGTACATCGGCTCGCGGCCGGTGAGGACCCAACGGGGAATGGCGCCCCGCGGACCGACCCGAGCCCTGCCGAGACCAGCGGCGACTGCAGTTTCTCCGTGGATGGGCGCTATGTCCTGAGCGGGTCGAAGAAGGATGTACTGGTCTGGGATACTCTGAGCCAGCCTGCCGAAAACAAGGCCCTGGACCCCTCATGGGTGCTGGAAGATAAGAGACAAGCGGCCGTGCTTGCGTTCAATCCAAGGTACAATTTCTTCGCCACGGCCGACCAGGAGGTTCTCTTCTGGGTCCCAGACCCCCATGCGTAAGAATGCAGGGGCTAGGGAGACGGCTAGTTTTGATGACATGCTTTGAGATGGCCCTGAATTCGATACCGGTCATGTACGGAGTGAGAGTGAGATACCCCAAGATGAGTTCGTTCAGGAATGAAGAAAAAAAGGAACCCCGTCCCCGGGGGCGACAAAGGTCCAAAGCTGCGCTCGGCGAGGGACTGGTCTTGTGATTGTAAGAGTCCGTGTGCGAAGGAACAGTAGTATAGCCGCTTTGGGGCCGACATGGGGGCTTGTGACAGAGCCTGAAACCGGCTCGAGGCAGTTAAACATTTTCCAGTAGGAATCCTAATGCGCTTCGGCAGCCTTACGAACTCAAATTGCTATCCGTACAGTTTCGGTACTCTCCGTACGGGGCCTAACTAGGAGTTGCCGATAGTTGTCGACGATTATGAGCTATGGATTATTGAAATCGTATGTCGCCGTTATTAAGGGGATGTTATGCACGAAGCATGTTAGCTCAGCGTGACGTCGTATGTGGTTCGTGCAGTCAGTGCACGGGCCAAAAGGACCGAAGCACTTTACACGGAAATGATTATGTAAAGTGCTTGTTGAGTCCGTCAGGGCCACTTTATTAGTAGTAGGAACCAGAAAGCAACTCCCTCTAGCTGTGTTGGGGACAAGGTCTTAGGTACTTGTACTTAGCCTCTAGGAACACGTGACATGATCTTCGAGGTAGTTCTCGCGCTCGCACTCACCCACCCGCATGTCAAGCACAATATCGCAAATGACTGCAAATTCCCAATTAAGCAAGCAGTCGTGTTACCAAGCTTCAATACTCTCGAGTCCATGTGAGCCAAGGTTCCGGAACTAAACCGCGTGCTTTCTGCAGAGACCAAAATTTAGTCGTTCTTTTTTTGTTTTGCTCGGTGCTTCTTCCATCACAACATGCCGACGTACAAAACCAGCCAGGAATGGCTGGAGCAATCCGCCCTTCTTATCAAATCTAGCCCTTCCACGGTATGGAGATCCTATGTCGCTACTTCGCATCTTTCCTAGGGATTCCCAACTCACATCTTTCCCACATTTACCCAAGGATGATCCGCGGGGACCCTTGCTATCCCACGTTCCCCAGATTGTGACCCCGCCCTCCAGAGCTAACCCGGCAGCACAGACTCGAGTCACCACAACCTACTACGTCAAGCCGCCGAAATCCAGACCAGCGAAGCCAGCAGCAACATCGGGCGCCGACTCCTCGGCCAGCGCAGACGCAGACACCCCCATGACCGAAGCCCCGGCCGCGAAAGCGCCACGCGGCCGCCTAGTCCTCAAAACCTTCGACCCCACACTCGGAGTCACGCTGAGATACCGCACCCACAAGGCCGCCGAGATCTCGCGCCTTATCCTGGCAGTAGGCCGGCTCAGCAGTGTTATGGCGGGCTTGCCGGAGGTTCGCGAGGAGGAGATGACCGACGCGCCTGCCACCGCCGCCGCTGCAGCGACGACCCCGGCGGGCACCAAGGGAGAGGAGCAGACGTCGGCCGTGGAGGCCAAGCCGACAGCCCAGCCACAGCAGGCATCTTCGCGGTCACAACAACAACCACAACAACAGCAGAGTGCGCAAGGAAGTGGAGGCGGCGGTGGAGGGAAGAAGAAAAAGAAGGGAAAGAAATAAAACAAGAGCATCAGGGTATGAGTTGGGATGGACATATGGTACACCCTGTATTGTCCGTGGGTTTGCCTACTTGCGAGCACCTGAGATGTCCAAGGCGTTGCATCTGAAAAACACATTGAGATAGCTGGCGTCACGTCCAAATTTCTCATTGACTCAATTACCTGGAATGCTTTGCTATACGAACGACATAATCCTTCAGTGCCTCATAATGTCCTCCCATACCTTTTGCCACCAGCCATCCATCCAATGAACCGTCGGCTGCCAAGGCCGCGTAGAAAAAAACTCCAGAACGCCGCCCCATACCTATCGACAAAGGAAACGATTGTTCTACCCTAGGCCTGCAGGGAAAGTAGAAATGACCAATGGGGAAATGACCGCCGTCGCTCTATGCACATACAATGGAGGGCATCTGAGCCCATGCCTGCCTGATATGTACCGGAACGACGCGAAATAGTACAAGGGTATCGGATATCAAGGGAAAGAAGAGGATTCTAGCTCGAAGAACTTAAAAGTCCTCGTCGAAGGCGAAATCTCCCTTGTCGCCCTCGCCCGAACTTGTCTCTTCCTGGGGCCTCTTGGCGCTGTGCATGACACCAGCCTTCTGGTAGTCGGCGACGCGCTTCTCAAAGAAGTTCGTCTTGCCGCCGAGGGAGATGTTCTCCATAAAGTCAAAGGGGTTGGCGGACTTGTAAACCTTCTCATTGCCTAGGGCGACGAGCAGGCGATCGGCGACGAACTCAATGTACTGCTTCATCAGGTCCGAGTTCATGCCGAGCAGGCCGCAAGGCAAAGCCTCAGTGAGGAACTCCTGCTCGATGGTCACGGCATCGGTGATGATGTCCTGGATCACCTGCTTGCTGGGGCGGTTGTTGAGGTGCGAGAAGAGGAGGCAGGCAAAGTCCGTGTGGAGACCCTCGTCACGAGAAATCAGCTCGTTGGAGAAGGTCAGGCCGGGCATCAGGCCACGCTTCTTCAGCCAAAAAATAGAGGCGAAGGCACCACTGAAGAAAATGCCCTCGACGGCAGCGAAAGCCACCAGACGCTGAGCGAAGGTCGACTTCTGGTCACAAATCCAATGGAGGGCCCAGTCGGCCTTCTTGCGGATAGCAGGGACTACATTAGGTCAGCGAAAGTGCTAGATGGATCAGGAACGACATGTAAAACATACTGGTGTCGATGGCGTTGAAGAGGTAGTGCCTCTGAGCCGGCTCCTTGATGTAAGTGTCGATAAGGAGAGAGTAGGTCTCAGAGTGAATGTTCTCCATCATGATCTGAAAGCCGTAGAAGCAGCGGGCCTCAGGAACTTGGACCTCAGCGCTGAAACGCTCGACGAGGTTCTCGTTCACGATGCCGTCGGAGGCGGCGAAGAAGGCCAGAATGTGCGAGATGAAGTACTTCTCATCATCATTGATCCGGTTGTTCCAGTCATGAAGATCCTTAGACAGGTCGATCTCTTCGGCAGTCCAGAAAGAAGCCTCGGCCTTCTTGTACATTTGCCAGATCTAGATGGGATGTGTTAATAATGCTCGTCCGTTTGGGTAATATCCTCCTATCGACGCGCCTGACGCGTTGGGACGCGTGACTTACCTCATGGTACTTGATGGGGAAGAGCACGAAACGCCCAGGGTTCTCCCGAAGAAGAGGTTCGTCGACCTCGTCTTCCTTTACAACGGGTGCCACGGCCGGCTTGGCCGTGTTCTCTGTCTCCTTGGCCTCTTCTGCCGCTGGCTTAATCTGCTGTTGTTCATCCATGGTCTTGGCGAGGGCAGCGGTGTCATCTTCGACGAGCTGATTTTCCTTATTGGCGGGGTTGAAGTCGAGCTTCTTGATCGGAGACTCCATGTTGAACGACTCGATGGCAGAGGCGGCCTGCACACATCAGATGTTAGCTGCTGGCAAGCATTGTGACGCGGTTGCTAGGGCATCGCTACTTACTTGTTTGGAGGGAGTGATCTCGACAGACATCGTGGTAAATTGTGTGAATGAAATGGAGGAAGCAAATCAATTGATGTCTTGGGGCAAAAGCACGGCGAATGGTGGCATTAGTTGGGGGATAATGGTATGTCCTGTGATGTTGGTTGAAGGGTGGGAGACGCGAAGTGCAATTGCACAGAGGCTTAGGACATCGCGCCTTTTGTACAAGTCTGGGTACGCCATCACGTGTTGGTGGAGACGCGTTCCAAATGCGTTTTCGTGTTTTTTTAGGATGGTGCACACCAGCCACCTCCTTGCACCGTGTCCTCACAGTGTCGCGTCATAGTAGTGAGACAACAGGCGACACGAGGTTGGGACGTGTAAAGTGCTGTCCACCAGAAGTACCGTGCACTTATTACTCCGTGCAGAGTGCGGCTACAGACCCACCACTTAACGCGGTATGATGAAGCTCGCGCCAAGCACCGTAGCTTATTACTGTACTTCGTATTATCGCAGCACAAATACCGGGGTATGCGACAGGAAGTCAAGGGACCCCTTTGGAAGACAATCTGACAATACCAAGTCAGACCATGCAATCCTCTGTCTGTATGGACTTGGGCTATTGGAAAGGACTTGGTAAGGATTTGTTAAAACACATGGAAGACTGATGATTAAAGCTGACCACGCCGTTACGTACTTTCTTTCGTACTTACGGGACCACGCCTGTTTTCTCCGAGGTCCTGCCTCAACACGCGTCAGAGCACATAATTGATACAGTGACTTCCAAGTTACGTGGATCCATCCATGCCTAAGGTAAAGTACCTCAAGTAGTTATGTCCCCTGTCCAATATCCATACACGGGGTTGGTTTGTGTATTCGTACAATGATTACGGAGTAATAATGCGTAGGTATAATAGTAATGCAGGTCGATACAGAGTATTTAAATTCCCCAACTCCAAAATCCCGCCAGGTCTAAACCCCGTGCCTACCTGTAATCCCTAACGTCTCGGCTCCACGGCCGGCGCCCCCATTTCAACATCGTTCCTTCTCTGACGACCACCGAATCCGAACCAACTGGATCGCGTATTGTCGCGGGTTGCGGCCTTCGGGGGAACTGTAGGGGCGTTCGTCGGCCTGTCCTGGTTGAACGTGCGACCTTTGCTCTGTCCGTTATGACGTCCGTTTCCATGGCTCGTCCCCATGGTCTGGCTCTGGGGTTGCCTATCAACAATGCTGCCATCATCTGAACCTTGCCCTTCCTGTCTCGCCATCCTATCAAACGCTTCGCTGTCGCTTGGGTCCACGGAAGGGACCGGCAGGCCTCTTTTTTCCAGGTTCTTCCTGCCCTTCTCCCGGAGGTGCTCCTCGAGGAGCACTGCGTTCTTCGTGTTGCATCGAAAAGCGGCGTCGGCGATATCTCCCACAAAAGGAACGAGACCGAGAACGAAATCGAAGATGATGTTGATCATCATCTTCATCTTGATGGATGTCGGTAGTCCGTCTTCGATTTGGCAGCAGGTCCGGAACACCATCAGTGCGAAAAGAGCGTCGAGGGCATCGCCAATACTAGGTAAAACAAACAGATTAGTGAGAGCTCCCGGGGTAAGACCGTGCCACCGTAGTTGGGACTCCTTCGGGTGAACTCTTACGCAGGAATGAATGCTATGGCGCTTCCCCATCCAAATCGAATTCCGCATATTGAGAAGAGGGACATGTCGAGTCGCCACGCACGTCTCTTGACTTTGGTTAAGACTTTGCCATCGTGATCCGATACGCCAGGAGGCAAGGCCTTCTTGCGCTTCTTGACTTTGCCAGTAGGTGTGCCGTCGAGTCTAGTCGCTGGGACGGTCTCAAAGTAGGGGTCCTGCATGATGTCAATGATAAATCCGTCGCAAACCGACGTAGCTGTGACGGACCTCTTTCCCGAAGTTGTTGCCAACTTTCTCTTTCAAGATTCTCTTAGTGATAAGCTTTCCAACGAGGCTCGCCATGGTCGTGGTTAGGGTGACGGTAATGACCCAGGGTCAGTCAGAGGTAGAGATAGCGAGAAAATAGTATAGAAGGACGACAAGGGGTATCAGGAAGTATTTATGATGATGGAGGAACGAGGGTGTTTGTGAGATTTGCTCTGGACGTTGGCTGGCTCGTCTGTCACGGCGCCTAAATCGTTTTGTTTCACTAGGCGCCTGGACCCAGGGATTATTTTGGGATAAAGAAGGCGCTGGTCTTGGCAGTTTAGGAGGAAAGGTCCAAAAGCAAAAGCAAAGGAGAACTTCGACAAGATATAGAGGATGGCGCCTATTTGTAGGTATTTGTAGAGTTCTTAATCTCTCCCTCAATACAAGGCCTAGGATGTCCGGTTGACCTGTTTGAAGTTCATTATGACGATGATGTAACAGGGGAGGGTGCTACTGATCCCTGGCCTTGGGCGGTGCAGCTTATTACGTCGCTGCTCAGCGCCCAAACAATGACGGGCGGGCATAGCCACTGCAGGTGTCAGCCACACTTCAGAGAGGGAGCCCACCGGGGACAGTGTGACTATCCATGGCGGTCAAAAAGAAACGGGCAATGATTAAGGCAATATGCACTGTACATGGTACTCTGCTGACTCCCCAGCTGTTACGCCACAGAGGCTTAAGTAATTCCGAATACCTTAGCTGTCCCTTTTTGCGCCCAGGAACCCATTCGGAAGGCTTCAGATTTCAACGATCCGACTTCGCGACTCGGGCAGCTTCCTTGTCTTTCCAGCTCTTGACTGCGATATCATCTTTCTCTTCGACTCATTACTCTCAACCAAAACTACCGTCCTGAACATTTGGTCCCCGACCATCTTTCTTTTCATTCATCCACGGGAAACAACGTAAACCCACCCACCCTACTTTGTTCTGAAGACTTCGTCGGGCTGGTGCTTTGCGCCTTGTCACTCCAAACGCACCAAGCATCTTTCAACCAATCCATTCTGGATATCTTCTGATCGTAGAGATCATGCGACGCTGCCTCTCAATTACTTCAACAACAGTCAATCCGAATTCCTGAAGCCGAGGCCGTCTTCGCGTCTGTATCAATACTAACGGGGCATGACATGACCTTGACAAGAGGTCAAAATGGCTGGCGACAAGATGCAGTTGGAGGACTGTGTGTTGCATCCGCTCGCTTTATTACTGAGGCGACCTTGCTGAAACCTTTCTAGGGCTGGACGACCTATGCGTTCGCTTCATCATTAACCTCCCCGAAGAAGATCTATCGTCCGTTGCGCGTATCTGCTTCCAGGTTGAAGAGGCACAATGGTTCTACGAAGATTTTATTCGCCCGCTCGATCCATCTTTACCGTCCATGACGCTTCGAAGCTTTAGTCTCCGAATCTTTCAACACTGCCCTCTGCTTGCACCGTTCTCCGTCGAGAATCACACAAAGGCGTTTGAAGAGTTTCTCCAGTATAAGACGAGAGTACCTGTCAGAGGTGCCATTCTTCTTAACGAGGAAATGGACTCAACTGTTCTCGTCAAAGGATGGAAGAAGGGCGCCAACTGGAGCTTCCCTCGAGGCAAGATCAACAAGGATGAAGACGACTTGGAATGCGCGATCCGAGAGGTTTATGAGGAGACGGGCTACGACCTCAAAGCTGCTGGCTTGGTCCCGGTGGATAGAAACGTCAAGTACATCGAGATCACGATGCGAGAGCAGCAGATGAGACTCTATGTTTTCCGCAACGTTCCCATGGACACCCATTTCGAGCCCCGCACGCGGAAGGAGATCAGCAAGATCCAGTGGTATAAGCTTTCAGAACTTCCTGCCTTTCGGAAGAGGGGCAACAATAATAGTCAGAATGACGCGGTTGCCGCAAGTAACGCCAACAAATTCTACATGGTTGCCCCTTTCCTGGTGCCCTTGAAGAAATGGGTCATGCAGCAGAAGAAAGACGAGGCCAAAGCGAACCAGGGAGTTCAGTTTCAACCGCAAAATCTGTACGAAGAGCCCGTCACCGAGGATGACGTTTGGACTCAGGCACAGCCGCCTTCGAAAACGCCGCAGCGAACTCCAGCCCTGGACACTCTTGAAGGTGCCACAAAAGAATTGCAACGTCTTCTTAAGGTGCAGCCGGCCACGCAAAGTCTCCAAATGTCGAGTCATTCGCAGGCCAATCGCGATAGGGGCGCTTCATTGTTGGCGCTTCTTCAGGCAAGCACTGCAAAAGCTTCTCAGGCCCTAGCACCGTCTGTCCTGCATGGTCTTGGGGACCAGACAACGGGTGGGATCCCGCGGCAACTGGCGCAGTATCAACAACACCACCCTCAACAATGGGCTCCTTCGTCAAATAACCAAGCTCCCGAGCAGTTGTCTTCGGCACTCCCCGGCCGACAACAGTCCTGGAATCCCCAGAACAGTATAGCGAACGCAGCAGCCTCACATGAACACGGGCAACCAATTCCTCTGATCTCTCCACAAGCGCAAATCCACCCAACCTTAAGGCACCCGCAGCCTCTTCCTCCACATGTCCTAATCAACAGTGGTAACTTCCCGAATACACCGCCCGTGCCGAAAGAAGCCACGAGCCAAGGGTTCCAGATTCTTAGCCGCCAGCACCCTGGCGTGCCTTACGCCCAGAACCCCAACATGCCCGGCGGTAGACCACAGCCTCGTCAGCTTTCGAATCAATCCATGGCGCTTCTGGACGTGTTCAAGTCCGGTTCCTCGAAGACATCGGATCCATCGCGGCAGCCGAACCCTCTGCAGCTACGAGCTTCTCCTAGCGCTGCCCCGATTTCTCCTGGATCCATCCCCGTTAACCAGGCGACTCCAACGCAACAGCATTATGGTCCGCAAGGTGCTCTTCAGCAGGTCATCCCTCCTCATCCTCTTCCTCCTGTTCCCCCTTCGCAGGGTACGGTCGCGCCAGCTCGTGGTCACCCTACGTCGGAACAACATCGGTCGGCGTTGCTACAGATGTTTAAGAAAACCGAACCCAGCATTTCCCCGATTAGCCAGCAGTCCACTCCAACGCAACAGACAACCGCACCACCGACTAGCAAGGAAGCCTTTTATCCTGCTGCAGACGGAGGTCCAGCCATAGTGCCTCGTCAGCAACAGACCCTTGCGTCCCATGCCACCTCCGACTTGGGCGGCACCGTGTCTCCAAAGACGTCAAAGAACACCGCGATGGTGAACCCGACCATTTCACATCCCTACAGGATCCTTCAGCGCACCGGAAGCGCCGGCAGACATGCTGTCTCGCGTCCTCCGCCACTAGACCCGGCTTCCGTGGCCCCGCACAATACGGCCGGCCAGAACAAACCGTCCAGTCTAGCAAGCCCGCCTGCGACGTCTTCAT
The DNA here is from genome assembly GCF_003711515.1 of Sodiomyces alkalinus F11. Taxonomy (NCBI): domain Eukaryota; kingdom Fungi; phylum Ascomycota; class Sordariomycetes; order Glomerellales; family Plectosphaerellaceae; genus Sodiomyces; species Sodiomyces alkalinus. Next base: position 4,153,238 of record NW_021167079.1, on the reverse strand, counting down.
TCCCGGCTCCGTCCGCTACGTTCACTAAACAGCCACTATCTAGTGAACAGAGACAAAAGCTACTCTCTCTCTTCGGAAAGCCGCAATCGACCAGCCCCGGCGTTCCCCCTGACAACAGCAAGGGCAAGGCCGTCGATGCCGGTCCGTATAGCGTCAGCCCCAGGCCAGGGGCGGCTGCAGGGACTCCACCTGTCGGTCAGGCATTGCCGGGCGGTGCAACCGAACAGAGTCGCGGAAGCCAGCCGCCCATATCGCCCGCCGACCGCAGTTTCTTACTCAGCTATCTAGCCTCAGCGACCGGCGGTGTCAAGTAAGTCGTCCAGGAAGTGCCAAAGTTCAGGTCTCTCCATTATATTCAATTTGTAACCGCGGGAGAGATCACGCAGTGATGGGCTCGGAGTTTTGTTTTGCTTGGGATTGTAAAGTGTTGATGACTGAGGTGGGACAAGGGGAATCTGATGTAGCGGCTCTATATTTACGGCGCTTCGTGGAGAAGCATCTTGGCTTAGTCAATTTTGATTTTATGATTTTACCCAGATGTTTTATAAGCATGCCTACGCCCCGGTCCTCAGTTTGATGCGGTGGTGCCATCTCTCTAGCGCCGGAGTCCTACGTGTAGGATTCAGAATTTCACGTATGACCCATATCACCAACGAAACACTTCTGCTATTTTCTTTTGCGCCATTAGATCGCATTACCTCGGTGCTTCAGCTATTCTAGAGCTCTAGTCTGAGGGTACCTGGCAGCAGCATACCAAAAGGGCAGTATGTATATGGAGAGAATCTACTAAGTCTTCATTCAGTGCAGTCTTCATGTAGAGGTTGCTATGCGAGACACGGCATTCCCAAAGTGAATATGTGCCCGCGATGTCCCACTAATGCTAAGTTCACAGAGACCCCGGAGGCCCTGCTGACCATTCCGCGAGACCCAGAAGGAGTCATTCATTCATTCATTCATTCCAGTCCTGCATGAGATGCGTGCTGACATCGGCAGATGGAGAATCATCATAATCATAACGGGGAAAGAAAAGGGGGGGCGGAGGGAAGAAAACAAACAAACAGAGCTACACAGGGTATCCATAACTCCGGCGCGCCTACTTCCTGAGCAACAGCGTGGACGGCATGACTGCAAGACGACGGGGGAAAAAGGACGAGAACAAATGAAACAAAAACAGAAAAAGAAAAGAGAAGAGGAAACACACAGAGCCGGCAAGAAACCCAAGCCACAGGGCAGTGGCCTAACCGTGAACCCGAGGAAGGGTAGGTCAACGCGATGGGTATTCAAGCGGCTATGTCCACCGAGCTGGGGGTGCGAAAACCGAGCGCCACACCATCTTCATCTTCGTCATCGCTGTCGTCATCTAGCCCCAGCAACTGGAAGCGGTTGGCCAAAGGATTGAGGCCCTGTTTTGCAGGGGCGGGCTGAGTGCGCGGTTTTGGACGGGCTGCCGGGATGGGTTGCGCACATTCGTCGCTGTCCCATTCAATCTTGGATCCCTTGTATTTTCTACAAGAGGGTCAATTCGCCGTCTAACACTGAAGGGAGGATTGGTTTGTACTTACAGTCGGCTCATCATGCAGGTACGAGCGAACATGGCGTTATTGACAGAATTGGTGCTGATGAAACAGCTGCTTCCCACAAAAGTGACACGAATCACAACTAGGTTGTGAATGTGCTCAAGATCGTCACGAAGATTCTCCTCTGTATGCTTGGGATCACAACGCCTGACGACGAGATTCCGGGTGGCGCCTGCACTAATCTTATGTGCGACATGAGGAGGGAGGATGTACTGGCGTTCGCTCCAGCGAATATCGACCTGAAGAGGAGCTCAGAACCAAAGTTCTCCGGGTTCCACTGCAGTGGCACGGGAGCGAGAAGGAAACTTACTCTCTTGTGCCGAATATAGAGGTCATGACGACGCACATGGTCGTAGAAGGCTTTGGCATCGGCCGAGTTGAGGAAGGAGACCTGGGCGGACCGATCATGGGCTCGAAGAAAGATGTCAAGTAGCTGACCGCCACGAACGACGGACGTGATATCTGCGTGGGTGGTGCCTTCGGGAAGGTTGCACAGCAGTAGGGTGCGCGTGGCTATGCGTTCGTACTGGGTCCTAGGGGGAAACCCGGCACCCTGGCCAGTGAATCCCGGTGTCCCCATCTCAAGAGAACCGTTATCCTGCGAAGGTTCGGCGTTCGGGTCTGGCCAGCACTGGTGAGGGTGGCTTTGGTAGCGACTGTAACGAGCCTCACCCTGTTGCTTGGCCACGACTGTCGGAGGAGACCCTTCAAGATACTGGCCATCCTGTTGGAAGTTTTGACCACGGTCGAGATAGGCAGGTTGAGTATCATTGTCAACAGCTACATGTTCCTTGTCGGCGGTGTTGGAAGCTGCCGCGAGTGCTTGCGGTTGGCCCCACGTAGAATCATCGCAGCTTAGAAGCTGCCAAGCCGATGCAAGTCAGTCATCACTTGGGTTTTAGGTTTAACAAAAAGAGTAGCATCGAAAAGAGATATATGGGCTGGGCGCACACTTACATCGATGGTGGCCAAAGTAACGCCGCCGTTGATGAGATTCTCTTTAAGATTGGCTGCTCATGGGACATTGGCTGTTAGTAGACCCATTCATAACCACGACGTGCAGCGATGGCGTGGCGCACCATATTGACGAGCGACTTTCTTGAGCTGCTCATACTCGAGCTGGGGGACGCTGATGAGACGGCTAGCAGACTGGTTACCGGGACCAGCGTTCTTTACTTTCCGTGTCAGCCCTTGCACGCAGAGGAGAGGGAGAGCGATACCCTTAGATTAGAAGGAGTAGGGAGTAGGCACACGCACGAACTGAGCCCTGCGGAGCAACGCAAAAGGGTTAGCTCGGAGTTTGGTGGACGACGGAAGCGTGTCTTCGTAAAGATGGAGACGTCTGAGAGTGGAGCTGCAGCCCAAAAGGGCGGCAAGGCAAGGCATAAATGGCATGGGTTTCCCCAGCAGATGAAGCAGGTAGATATTGTAGCTTGGAGGCCGTTAAGGATAGACATACCTGCGGACCAAGGTTTCAAAGTAAGCGCGGTCTATAGTGACCGTAGAGTTGCTCTCAGGGGAAGCCATCGCAGCGGGTGTTTTCCCCATAATGGCTTTCTTTGAATATGGTGTCGAGGGGAAAACCCGATAGACGAAGTTGGGTTCAGGCTGGTTTCTGTTGGCCCAAATGAGGTGCTGGGCGGAGGCACAATGAGCAAATACCTTAGGAAGTACTTGTACCTGCCTAGGATAAGTTGTACATATGTACAAACATTTGTGTATGGATTCGTAAAATCGGATTTGCCTTCCTTGTTTTGCTACAATACCTTACGGAGGTGTCACATACCTAGGGACCTTATGTATTCAAACTCACTAAAGTACCTTACAGGTATGGCGGCGAGAGGCCCATGGACGTCGTGAGGTATGTGCGCTGTACGACAAATGGCCTTATTAAGGTACCTTGTTGAAGCCTGGAGCAAGGTACCCAGGGGTCATGGAACTATAAGGTACCTTACTTTTAGCGCCCTCCCGTACGGAGTAGTCGTTGCTCCTGCCATCTGGGGGAGGGGAAGAATTCGCACGTGATTCTGATTGCTGAGTCCACGCTTTACGTACGGAGTCGCGCGTTCAGATACATCACGATGGAGGACAACGACCTCGGACACCTTAAAGAGTTGTTGATTGTCCCTATTACCCCTTACCTTTGATAGAGACCCGAGATTGGACACTATCTTTAATCAAGAGGTTGCGTAGCTCCAGAATGAAGAAGCACTTTACAGAAGTCAAAGTCAAGGGAAATATTCGCCGCTTCTACGAAGTACCTTAATAAAAGTCGGAGAGATACAGGAATGGAAATTCCTGCAGCGAATTCCACTGAACCAGAAGTTTCAGATCTCGAACCCAAGCTTTCTTTCCAATAGGCAAGACACCCTTTAAGTCAACTCTCAATCAGTATACTCTATTGGCGGCAGAACAAAAGGCAACAGGGAGGGATGTTTTACGAAGTTTATTCCGACCCGGGAGTAAGATATAGTGGTTCCAGTGAGTGATCGCCAGACATAAGCTTACTACCTACCTTAGTAGCCATCACGAACAAGGCTACTCGAGGTTTAAAGGAGAATGAATGGTTCGATGTTCCCACTAAAACCTGTCCTGTCGCCTCAACGTGGACACATCTAAGTATCTAAGTATACACTAACGCTGGCCCGCTATATTTGTCGACCACTTTTTGGCAGCCTGCTTTTCGTACCGTTACTTAGGAATTATTATTCATAATTAATAAAATAATACCTTTTTATTTACGTTTATATAGTATATAAAGACCCCTTAAGGTATCGTAGCCGGCAGTGTAATAACCTTCTAGATCCACGGTACCCTTTACTATTATAAGGACGCAAATACTTCGTGCGAAGTGGATAATAATAACTTCCAATATTTTCTACTGGTAAGACGAAGAATCCAGAATTCGAATACGATGTGCTGTATATGAGCTATTCCTAAATAGTGCTAGTGCTTGTCCCCCTCCGCTGACCTGGAACAAGGGTCTCCTAGGCGATGATCTGGCGTTCCCGTTGGCGAGGCCCCACCCTCTTCCCTCACCAGCCCCACAAGGACGCAAGTTGAGTGGCTGCGAGCGAGGCCAAGCTCATGGAGCTCCGATTCTTGTCTTTTCTTTGTGGAACTCCTGGTTTGAGTAAGGTACTTCGTACACCGTACCGACCGAGCCCGAGCTCGAGCCACCCGACAAACTGTGAGTGATCCTCGTTGTGGCTTCGACTTCACCAAAACGGCTTATCGTCTCCACTTTACCCGACTTTCAATACCCCCTAGAGGATCCTGCCCCGAAAACTCTCCTTTCTGCCTCTCTTTTTACCCAGCCTGAACCTCACCCCATGTGAACAACACACGTTTTATTTTTATTTTTATTTTATTTATTTTTTGTTTACCCTCTTCTTTCGCTTCCCCCTACGCTCGCTTTTCTACCACCCATTCGCTTATTACTATCGTTAATTATCCTCTTAATAAGACTCGAGCGAGGAAGCCTCGTCTGCTTCAACGTCCTCAATCGAACGTATCGTGAAACAGTTTGGCCCTCTCTTTGTCTGAAGGCCCTCGGCATTGATCTCTCGCTCTCAAGTCTACCAGAAACTTCTCGCCCCACCATAACGACGTCGCTGCATACACATTTCCAGCCGTAATCGTGGTCTCCTCGCCTCGGGGGCTCAAAATAATCTCGCCCTTTGACCCGGTGTTTCTTTCTCTTTCGTGGCCCAGCAGTCATGAAGCCCACCACTACACTGGCCGTTTGCCTTGCCGCCCTTACCCCGCTGGCTTCCGCATGGCCAAATTGGCTTCCCGATGTCGATGCACTGGTTGTGAGGCAAGACAACGATGAGTCTGCCGGTAGGAAACTCACTCCATAATTTGGCCATTCTGGCACTGCAGGTCACTGATTGATTCTCTTTGCCTCTCACCAGCTCCTTCTGCGACCCCGGAACCCTCAGCCGAAGAATCGCCTTCGCCATCCGGAAACGAAGAAGATGACGCCGAGTCGACAGTCGGCACAACTACCACCGGTCGCCGGGTAACTGACCTGAACACGGCCCGGATACCAAGCGCCACCCCCTCCGGCAGCGGCAGCCCCAGTGGCAGCGACAGCGACGACAGAACCACGACCACCGAATTCGACCCTACTCTCCCCGCAGGCAACGTCGTCATGCTCACTCCGGCCCCGACTGACCCGGGCCCGAAGTTGTACAAGATCGGCGACTACGTCACCTTCGGCTGGAACTACACAGACCTCAGGGCGACGCCCACGGCCGTCGACGTCCTCGTCAGCTGCGCCCGTGCCACCGCCACATGGACCCTGACCCAGAACATGACCTTCTCCACCAAGGGCGAGTACACCTGGGATTCCCGCGAGCAGGCCACCGCCGTCCAGTCCCCGCTCCTCACCGAGGAGTACACCCTGATCATCTACGACGCCGACTCGGAAATCACCGCCACCGCGAGGCCCGGCTATCTCAGCGTCTTCGACCAGTTCAAGTTCGACATGTACGAGCCTCGTCCGTACACCCCGCTCGCGGACTGGAACTGTCCTACCTGCAGCGCTGCCGTGCCCAGCATCGACAGGAAAGCGCTGGGCTTTGCCCTGACCATGAGCGTTGTCACCGTCCTCAGCTTCACCTGGTTCGTGACGGGCATTTTGTGATGACTTTGTTTTTGCATCTGTTTAATATCTCGGGTCGTTCCTTTCGTTATCAGCAGATCCGCTCAGTCTTCAAGTTTTCGGGGAGAGAAAATGATGCAATTTTTGATTTTCAAGCACTTGGCTTGAATGGAGAGCAATATTTATTTAATGCGGCGTTTTTGCTTTACAGGCAGGAAATGGCGGGAAAGAAAGAGCATGCTTGGGTTTTTCGAAAAAGTCTGATCCGCACATACAAGGATTAGATGCCACCTCACGAGCTGTTTGTTCGTATCTTATAGCCTAGGGTAATGGATGATATAGCATGGAGCCGGACAAGCCAGTCCGAGAAAGTCTTCGTATTTAACTCTGAGGGTTGGTTCCCCAAGTTTTGTTCAGTGGATGTCGTCTTACACCATGCGTAACTGGAACCCGCCTCCCCTTTCCTCCTTCTCGCGCCCCTGGAAAATGCCACTCACATCCACCTCGCCCAGCTCCGCGGCTTCCTCGCCCCGGATCGGCGCATGTGGTTCGTGCAACCTGCGCCTCTCTTGACCAGCTTTGCTCGGGAACGTCGGGAAGAGGCTTTCCGGCTTGGGCTTGGGGTCCTCCTGGAAGTACCGATGCTGCAGCATCTCGTGCGCCGAAGGACGGCGGTCCGGATCCAGGGCGAGCAGGTCAGAGAGCAGCGCGCACCCCGCGTTGGTGAGCTGCGTGAAACGGGCGCGGATGACGGATCCCGCGGCGGCAGGCGGCGGCTTGGGCGGCAGCCGCAGGGCCCGGGCGTTGGGGAGGCTGCGGAACGTCGGCCACGTCTCGGAGGTGGGGACGCCGCAGAGTTCAAAGATCTTGGTGATCTGGTCGACTTCGTTGGAGCCTTGGAAGACCGGGTCGCGGGTGAGAAGCTCGGCGAAGATGCAACCCACGCTCCACATGTCGACGGCGCGTCCGTAGGACCGGGTGCCGAGGAGGAGCTCCGGGGCGCGGTACCAGAGGGTGACGACCAGCTGCGTGAGCTTCTCCGGAGCTGGGTCCCCCACGTAGCGTGCCATGCCAAAATCGGCGATCTTGAGCCGGCCACGATTGTTGAGGAGAAGGTTGGAGGTCTTCAGGTCGCGATGGAGAATCCAATGGTCGTGCAGGTAGGCGACGCCAGACGTGAGTTGGTAAAGGAGAAGTTTGACCTCGGAAAGGAGGAAGGGCTCGGGCATGTACTCTAGAACGGTCTTGAGGTCGTGCTCGAAGAATTCAAGGACGAGAAAGATGCTGAAAGCGTTCTCGTGTCAGTGGGGATGTGGTGGCTTGAAAGCGCAGGGTCGATGTCGGAGGTTCACGTACTTTTCAATCTTTGAAGTGTCATCCCCTACTACCACTTCTTGCAAGCTCACGACGTTCCGGTGTTTGCAATCCCTCAATATCTGTATTTCTCGTAGTCCCGTCACAGGCAAACCACTCCGGTCCATCAGTTCGGCCTTGAGTCGCTTCAACGCAACCACACGCCCCGAGGCGATCTCCTTCGCCCTCGACACCATTCCGTATGTGCCCTCCGCAATATCGTTCAGACAATCGTAGTTCTCGACGCTCCTACACTTGTCCCATGGCCGTGATGGAAACCGTAAGAGTTTGACATCTCCATCCTTCTCTGTACTGGCACCTCCTTGTCCAGGTTCTGGGGTGGTCTTCCTCCTTTTCGGTGGTCTACCGTCGTCTTCCGTTGCGGTATTGGTCTGTTCTTGCTGGCCTACTAGCCTAGCTTGTCTCTCTGTCTCTCCTCTCCGGGCCTTTTCAGCCTTTAGCCGCCTCTTCTCTTCCTTTTCTTTCTTGAGTTTCGCGGCTAAGGCTGTGTCTTCTTCGGTATCGGCCCACCTAGATTTGCTGGCCATTGTGACTGAGTATGAGCAAAGTCGGAGCTATGTAGTTCGAATGTGTCGCATAAAGTGTAACGAAGAGACAATGGCGAAGGTCTTTCAGGGTATGTTCGAGGCGGCGGTGTCCGTACTCGTCGCACCTGTCTAATAGCTTTGGTCTAGATGCTGATGTGTCCTAGGTTGAACGTGAGGACTCTGCTGCATTCCATGGTGGTATAAATTGAGGGATGAAGGCAGGAAAATAATCGATGATCTCTCAGTCTGCTGGTGTCGCTCAAATCCTACGGTGGGTGTAGCTGACAGCGAACCTGGACTTGCTCTGAGGGAGCATGGGCCCAGGAAAGGTACGGAGTATTTCGTACCTCGGCGAAATACCCCGTTATGCGTTTATCAATGCAACATCCCAACCTCTCCAAGGCGCAGATCTCGCCCCTTCAACACTTGGGACTTGTTTGTGACGAATTTGCATTTGTTCAACCCTCTCGTCTTGGTATTCATCTCAGAGTCACACATACTTCTGCTGTTCTACTGCATCTCATCTCTAATAGTCAGTGCGTCTACATTCACATGCCGCATCTCTCTATCATATGCGCGTCGCATGCAACCCTGCCTCAGTTCCCTTCCGAGCCTTTATGTATGGCATTATTGCACGAAAGGCAGGAATTCGGGCTGTCCAGGAATATACTTCCGCAAAACTTCCGGAACAATCAGGCCCTCCTCTGTCTGGTAGTTCTCCAAGACACAGCAGAGCGTTCTCTCTGTAGCGCACAACGTGGCGTTCAGCGCATGCACGTACTCCTTCTTGCCACTGCCAGGTGCCTCCTTTGCCTTCTTAGTACCGTACCGGATCTCCAGTTCCCTCGTCTGGTAGTCGGTGCAGTTGGAGCAGGAGACGAGCTCCTTGTATTCGGACTGGTGGGGGAACCACGCCTCCAGGTCGTACTTCTTGGCCTAACACCCGAATTGCAACAGTCAGTAAAGGGAGGCTTAAAGAATAAATAGGCCAAAAAGGGGCTTACCGCAGCATTGTTCAACGCCCCCGAGACTATGCTGACGATCTGGTAAGGAAGCCCCAGGGACTTGTAGAAATCTTCCGAGGTGCCAATCATCTCGTCAAAGAACTTCCAGCTGTCTTCGGGCTTGCAAAAAACGAATTGTTCGACCTTCTCGAACTGATGGACTCGGAAAATGCCCCACGCATCCCGACCATGACTTCCCGCTTCCTTTCTGAAGCAGGTGCTGTATCCGCAGTACTTGATGGGGAGGTCCTTCGGCTGCAGCCATTCGTCGGAATGAAGGCAGGAGATGGGCTGTTCGCTGGTCGCGATCAGGTACTTGTCAGTCGTGTTGTCGTTGGTCTCAGACACGCGGTAAAGTTCTTCGTCGAATTGTGAAAGTTGAGCCGTCTTCGCCATCTGTTCGCGGTTCAGAAGGAACGGCGGCTGGTTAGGCGTGTAACCTGGGGTGTGTTAGCAAGTTGAACACGCCTTACATCAGTTTTGGAAAGAGGACGTAATTGGGCAGGCAAGATCTACCTCTAGTGAAGAGAAACTCGATGCCATAGTTGATCAAGGCCATATTGCTGTGGCTGTCAGAGTCATCGCGACCTAGTGGACATTGCCCAAACACTTACAGGAACAAACCGTAGCCCGTCAAGCAATAGCCTCGATGTCCCACGAGCTTGACACCCCGAACTGGGTCGTAACCGCCGAGCTTGAGGAGTACATCGTGATGTGACAATCCTTTGCCAGGTTTCTTTTCGAGGTCGAGAACTTCGGGCTTCCAGGTCCTCTCCACCTTGTTATCGTCCTCGGTGCTGCTGATGGGCACAGACTCATGGACGTAGTTGCCAATGAGCCGGGCCTTGACTTGTAGCTCTGCAGCTTGGTATTAGTCTGGGAGACAGCATTTAGGTTGCAATGCATTCCAGTTTTTCCGGCAATGTCCTACCCTTCTGTTTGGCTGCCGCAAGGTCCTCCTGTGCCTTCTTTTCCTTCTGCAGATCGTCCTTCTTTTGCAGGAGATCCGAAATATCGTCCACCTTAGCCTTTTTCCTCTGACCAATCTCCTTCTGAACGGTGCCAATCTGCGCGTTTATTTGGGTAACTTTGTACTGCTCTGAGACAAGTCGTAGGATATTAGCAAATGGCAAATGCTGCACTGCCATGGTTGCAACGCCAATTAATCCATGGATAACGTACCAGCCCGCGCTTCCTGCCACAGAGTAATAACTTCGTCGACCAGTTCGACGGGTGCGTTCCGCCGCCTCTGGCTCTCCCGTACCTTCTCCGGGTCGCCTCCGCGCTCGGTAATGAAATCTAAAACGTCCAACATGGCGAAATTTTGTGAGGTTGCCGTGGGTGTTGAACGTGAAGTGGGATGGCGGGGTAAGGAAGAAAATGTACGGATACGGATATCGTCGCGACTGATAGAGGTCCGCGGGGTTGTTTGATGAGTCAGGCAGCGACAAGGGTCAAAGGCCCTGCCAGACATCTAACAGATATTTTGCATCAATCGAGTCAGTTGGGTGGGTGGGAAGAGAATTCCGACGCTACGCTTTGATTGGTGATAATGGTTACTGGTACCCGCAACGGGATGAACTCGGCCGATACCTTAGCATCCCGATGCACATGATCTTATCTTATCGCCCGGGACCTGGAATTAGCTCTGTTTTGTGAAGCTCTCTGTCTGGGTATTCTTCCGGCTCTCCCCCTAATTATGCCTCAACCATTTCTTCACCCTTCCAGTCAAACCAATGGCTGCGTACAACACAATATCGAGCTTCACGAGAGCCTTCCTACCTCGAGCTTCTCGCTTGAGTAGACCGCGATGTGCTCCTCCAGCTTCATGTCCCATCCGATCGCAATCTCCTCGATATCTTAGCTGCACAGTCGCTCGCCGCACCGAGAACACAGACGAAGAGAGAAAATGGTCCACTCCGTTGGCAAAACAACTAGCCGACGCAATTATGGTGCGATTTGCCTCGCGATCTGACTTCCAACAAGGCTGACTGGGGGGACAGATTACCGGACCCATCCCTCTCGCAAGCTACATGCGAATGTGTCTGACGGGCGACATTGGAGGGTACTACACGGGTCTGATCGAGGAGGGCAGAGATCAGTTCGGCCTGAAGGGTGACTTTGTCACTTCCCCTGAGATATCTCAGATATTTGGCGAGCTTGTCGGTATCTGGTTCGTTACCGAATGGCTAAGCCAGGGGAAGCCAAAGAAAGGCGTTGAGCTGATGGAGCTTGGTCCCGGGAGGGGCACGTTAATGGACGATGTGCTACGCGTATGCAACTCGACCCTTTCCCCTCTTCTCTCTGTTCCAAGTTCTGATCCTCCTTGAAGACTATTCAAAACTTCAAGGATTTTGCGCAAAGCATAGAGACAATCTACATGGTTGAAGCGAGCCCTACCCTCCGAGAGGCGCAAAAGGCGTTGCTCTGCGGGCCCGATGCGCCCATGACCGAGTCAAAGAATGGATACCACAGCGTCTCTAAATATGGGAATATACCAATTGTCTGGACCGAGTCGGTCCGTTCAGTCCCGGACGGTATGCCACTCCCACAATGCGCTCAGCTTCGCACACCCTCTAACCAGTCGCTACTAGACCCGAACAACATGCCCCTGATCGTCGCTCACGAATTCTTCGACGCCCTCCCCATCCATGCCTTCGAAAGCGTGAAAGTGGCGTCTCAGCCCAAATCCGCGCCCACTGGCACCCCGACTTCGACACCTGAATCTTCCCCCTCGAGATCCACTGCCCCTGCCACCAACGACAAGGACTCTGGTCCCACGTTCGAGTGGCGCGAGTTCGTCGTGTCTCCGACGCCTCCTGACGCAACCCACGCTTCCCTCAATATTCCCAAATCCGAACAACAAGACCCCATTCCGGACTTCCAGCTCACTCTCTCCGCCGCGCCAACCAACCACTCTCGCTATCTACCCGAGTCCTCCCCGCGCTACCGCGCTCTCAAACACACACCCGGTTCTGTCATCGAGGTCTGCCCAGACGCGACAATGTACGCCGCCGACATCGCCGCCCGCATAGGCGGCACCCCCGACCGTCCGCGTCCGCGCCCCGCCGGCGCAGCCCTCATCCTCGACTACGGCCCTGCCGACACCATCCCCGTCAACTCCCTCCGCGGCATCCAGCGTCACCGCCGCGTCAACCCCTTGTCAGCCCCCGGCCTCGTCGACGTCAGCGCCGATGTTGACTTCACTGCCATTGCCGAATCCGCCACCAAGGTCAGCGAGGGGGTGGAAGTCCACGGCCCTGTTGAACAGGCCGTGTTCTTGAGCCAGATGGGCATCCGCGAACGCGCCGAGATGCTCACCCGTGCGCCGGGGGTATCCGAGGAGCGGGCCGCTGATATTGGCCGCTCGTGGCGGCGCTTGGTGGACCGCGGACCAGGTGGCATGGGTAAGGTCTACAAAGCCATGGCCATTCTACCGGAGAAAGACGGCAAGAGACGTCCTGTCGGGTTTGGCGGCAGTATTTGAGTCTCATCCCACCTGATTTAGCAGCGCAGAGCAGCGCAGCGCATTTTCCAATCTTTGAGGTCCTACCGAGAGGCTGTATATGTACGAGTTTAGGGGGGGGACGGCGGATCAAGCCACCCGCAGTGGAGGACGCTTCTACTTCGGCGTAGCCTGACATAGAACCCTGTATGACCATGTCGCTTAAAATAACCACTAATAACAAAACCTGTATACTGATCATTACACAAAAATGAGGAATGCGTGTCGAATATGCATCTTGCTTTTCTCCTTTAATCGGCCCCCCCACTATCAAATCATTCCCACATCAGTTATTTCCCGGACCGAACAAGCTTCGCATCCTCTTCATCGTCGTCAGAGAATCTGTCTCCGTCCTCACCGACGGCGAAGATGGTCTCGCCGTCCAGCGAGTCTCGCGGGTTGCCCCTGGGCGCGCTGGAAGAGCCGCCACTTCCATTAGCTCCCTGGCCAGGAGCAGTTGCGAGGTGGGCGCCGGCGGGGAGGGGCTGCTGCGCTCGGTTGGTGGTGCTCTTGCCCACATTGGCCTCCTCGTCGTCCGAGTCGTCGGGGGCGCCAATGTCGGCCATAGTGAAGGTGCCATCGTCGTCCTGGGCGATTTCGTCACTCATGGCGAAGCGACGGTTGTTGGCGGTAGGACGCCAGACATAAGCAATGAAAGCAACGTCGGCGAAGTAAACGAGGTTGAGCCAGCCGTCGAGAACAAACCAGCGCGTCTTCCAGTGGAAGGGGACGTAGTCCGGGTCGTTGATAGAGGCGAAGGAGAAGCTGTTGAAAAAGAAGAAGCCGAAGATGACAAAGATGCTGACGAGGATGCACCACCACAGCTTCTTGTACATGGCTTCCTTCGCGTGCTGCTTCCGCTCACGCAGATCTTTCAGAGTGAAGTTGAGGGAGTTGAGAGTCCAGACGTAGAATGCGGTGAGGGTGCTGGCCAGAGGGAGTACGATGAGGAGAACGAAAGGGCCTGTGTCACATGTCAACATTCGCCGCAGATACGCCGGATCGAGAAGCAGTCTTACCAGCTTGTTCAGGTGTAATCAGCAAACTCGTGACGGCGTATACCAGGCCAAAAGCGAAGTGGGCAATGGCTAGCCAGCGGACCCAAATCATGGTCCGACCGAGGGTGGGCTTGACAACGCCATAACCCATGCAGACAATGAGAAGCAAGAAGAAGGAGAACGAGTTGCGGAAAGCGTTCAGAATCGCGACAATGACTAGCAGGACCTTAGACCCGACATTGGCGCCATTTCTATTGAGGTAGTCTAGCAGCGGTGTCAATCAGTGGAAGCAGCGTCGGGAGAAAAAAGATGAAATTGAGGAATGGGAGGGACATCGGCGAGACTTACCATAGAACCCCCACGTCATGAGCATCTCGACAACAAGGAAGACCAGAATAGCTGTAATGTAGTTCTGCACAGGCACTAATTTGTGGCGTCAGAAACTGTCCAGTGCCTCTGTATCAGGAAGCCTACTCACAGATATCCTGCCTGTGTTGATAGTATAAGAAGCCCCAGAACCTGTTGGCTGTTAGTTTTGATATGTCGGATCATGTGGGGTTATGGGACGGTCCTTACACCGCAACCAGAGCGTAGAGGATAGTTATGCCTCCATAGAAGGGTAGCTTGGGAATCTGGGTGGCAGGTAGCTCGCCGTAGGCGTTGCGGAACTCAGCGACGCCTTGGTAATGCTTGGCGGTAAAAGGCTGGGTCAAGATGCAATAGTAGCCGGTCTGAGAAATCATATACTTCCTGGGCTGGCCAGGCTCCTTGAGGTTAACCGAGTATGTCTCGATGAGGTTCTTCGACTTTTCGGTTGCGCCCTCGGCAAGAATGAACTGGCCAATCTCGGTGTCGTTACAGTAGCCCTTCTTCACCCATTTATCCTCGCAAATGCCGATGGTCTGGGAAGGATATGTCAGGCCCATGTGCTTCAAAGGCAGGTGCTGCAATAGCGCAGGTAGACGGCACAGCCAAAAAGAGGCTGGAGTCCTAGGGGTGTATTACCTGAGACTCGGGTCTATCGGGATTCTCGTTGAACCCGATGAGGCCACCATCCTTCCACTCAAAGATCACCACGCTGACCATTGGCTTCTTTCCAGCAGCGTCCTTCTGAGGGGGGAACATAAGGCTGATGTAGGGATCGACAGGACCGCCCCAGGCGTTCCGACTGTACATGCCTGTCAAAGCCCAAGTTAGCTTCGTGCGTCTTGAAAATCGTATATGACGACGGCTCGTAACGTCGAATTCGCGAATTCTGGAGACCCTACCGGCGCAGCGCTGACGATTGTCCTCTGTCTGGTCCTGTACGACGCGTGTTCATGTCAGTCCTGAGGTCATTTAGATGCTATACCAATGTCCCTTTGATAAGACTGCATGGGAGATGTGCAAGACTCACGATTTTGACTTCAAGGGCGTTGGCCGTCCACATGGACAGGCCCATGAGGAGGGTGCAGAGCCACGGCCTCATTTTGATGGACTTTCGGAAATTCCAAGTCCCTTCAAGTTGGCCGGGTCGGAATGCTGAAGGAGGGAAGAATGGCAAGCTCGCAAGAAAACGGTGCTCCCTCGGGCAAGAATAGTGTCGAAATGGTCAGGCTCGCAGGCAGACGCCGAGGGATGCCTCGTCAGACACCAAAGGCCGCAAATAATGAGTACGCGCCCGGGAGTCAATTGTCTCGCTGAAAGAGATTCAGGGAATCGGGTCGCTCAATTCAGATGACCCCTGTTGTGTTGTCGGCGGACAGAGAAGAGTAGGGAGCTTGAAGCCTGGCAAGGATTCAGGATTGAGGTTCGTTAGATAGCCCGCGTCGGAAGCTAGAGGTGTCCGACATTGACAGCTGGCAGCCTCGTCCCCAGATCGTTGATGAGCGACCTAAGGTAGCTAGCCCCTTGAGAGACCCACAAACATTACTAATATTCTCAATGCGAAATTGACATCATACATAAGGTAGGTACGGGTCGCTGAAGATTACCTTAGTAAGAAGGTGTGAGGTACTTCGTACGGAGGCTACTTGAACGGGCGACATTACGTGTACCTTACCTTACCTAAGGTACCTAAGGTAGGTACCTACCTGGTTACAAGGCATATCTTCGTTGACGGTTCGTGGCGCCTTGTGGCTGGCCTCGGGACCTCAGCCAGAACGGTTCCGCTTGATACGTCCCCCATAAACCTACGATTTTGTATGGCTACTTTTAGGTATACGTCGGTCGAGTCGCTCGGAGACAGGTAATTACAACGTACGGAGAGCTCTTGAACATTATTTTAATTTTGGACAAAGATGATGGGTAAAAACATGCGTTACATCCGCCTGCGCACAGCGTATAGGCTACAGTTATAAGAGAAGCAACGAATTCGGGGTTTCTTCAGAGGAGATGTTGTAGGTACTTGTGTCCTGTATCCCCTGGAAGACTTTTTGCTACCATGCTAGGGCCGTCGTAGTGGTAACTTCTTGGCCCCCCACGTACAACGTAACGCCCTGCAATTGTTAGTCTGTATCCGTACGGGGGCGCAGAAATTTTCGGGCTGCAACTGGTTGGAGAGAAGTCAAGCTCTGCATCGGCTTCCCGAACCTCCTTACTTGGCCTGGGCACGCTACTTAAGCTCAATTGCCGGTTTCCACAAAGCGGGACTAGGCCGCTTACGGCACAGTGTGCATGGCTCGACCTCATGCATGCCCCGCCTTTCCGGGAAGCACGACCATGTACACTACGTGTACGACGTACTTCCGACTTCGTATAGCTTGACCAAGGACAAACAAATTTGATTCCCCCATGAATCCTCTGCCCATTCACCGGTGAACATGTTTGACTAGAAGATCAGTCCCTTGGAGCAACCTGAACTGCTTTCCTCCCCTCGCTGCGTCGGCCGCTCCCCCCGATCCCTGGTCCTCCTGTCCCCTTTCCTGTTTTCTCCCCCACCTCCCCCTGGTGACCACTCGGTCATATCTAGGTAATGGGGATGCTTCAATGGGTGAAAAGGATCGCCAGTGGCGGGGGATTTGGCCAAGGCAGCATCGGCCCTTCTCCCATGACCGTCGAGAGCTTTTGCAGCTTGCTCCATGGCCGTGAAATAGGCCATTGCCCGCGGTGGCAGTGACGTATGAAGTGCCATGTCCGTTAACTAAGGTACCTTAGGTACGTCTCGTTCAGTCACTCGAGCCTAAAGTTACACTCATCCTCACTCTACCCGAACCGCTACTCTGTACTGTGTCTTGCTGCGTGATTCTTCAGAACGAACACGATCATGAACGACCCGGCATCCAAGAAGGATAGCCGCTCTGGTTCAGGCGCTTTGTCCGAACCTGACCGTAACAACCTTACCATGGCCGCTTCGTCGTCTGAGAAGGTCGATCGCGAGTTTGGTGGTGATGGAGCCGTCACAAAGGCTCCTCACGGTCCCATCTCCGACCCCGTGTACCGGGCCAAAGTTGAGAAGAAGATGAAGCGCAAGCTCGACTTGCGTTGCTCATTGTTCTTTGTCAGTATGTTTGACGCCGTCGGCGGGCATTTTGCAGTCCTGACTGCTCTACTGCAGTACAATGGAATGCAGTCAGCTAACCCTTGAACCGCGACTTGCAGTATATATTATGAACTACCTGGATCGAAATAATATCGCGGCGGCTCGTCTCCGTGGCCTGCAAGAGGATCTCAACCTAAACGACCAGGAATACGCGACCTGCCTGTCGTAAGTCTTACGCTTTAGCCCTCGTGCCTGTTCTCTGTCTTCTCAATTCCAAAAGGAAACCGACTAATCACCACTTCGGATGAAAGAATTCTATATGTTGGTAAGAAGCACTTTATGTCGGCTTTGTATTCGTCAGACAAGGTCCTAACCCCTGATAAGGATACATTCTGATGCAGGTACCCTCCAATATGCTCATCAACCGCATCAGTCGGCCATCGTGGTACATCGCAGGCGCCATGCTACTATGGGGACTGGTCTCGACCCTCTCGGGCGTGGTTCAAGACTTTGGAGGAATGGTAGCGACGCGCTTTTTTCTCGGCTTCATCGAAGCGGCCTTCTTGCCCGGAGCGCTGCTTATCCTGTCCAAGTGGTACACCCGCAAGGAGTTGACGTCCCGTAACGCCATCCTGTTCTGCGGTAACCTCATCTCCAATGCCTTTTCGGCACTCATTGCGGCTGGTGTCTTGTCCAATATGCAGGGCGTTCTTGGCCATGCCGCTTGGCGCTGGCTATTCTGGAGTAAGCCTTGTTGGGGCTAATATAATACCCCTTGCGCCTACGGAGACTAACTGGCTCTACAGTCGAGGGTGCCATCACCATGGCCATTGCCATCCTCGCCGCCTTTGTTCTACCAGATTTGCCGTGGAACGCAAGGGGCTTTACCAAAGAGGAGCTTGAAGTTGCGCAACTACGCATGACTGAGGACGTAGGCGAGGTTGACCAGGACTCGGCGGAACAGGGCACCTTTGACGGATTCTGGATGGCCGTCAAAGACTATAAGATCTATCTTATGATGCTGACGTTCACTACTTATGTTATCGGCCTGTCCTTCAATGCGTACTTCGTAAGTAAACAACGGACTGGAGCCATCTCTCCCCTCCATTTGCTGACTCGGTCCCTCCCCCCTTCCAGCCTACCTTGACCGGCACACTCGGCTTCGACTATGTTCCAACTCTGCTGATGAGTTCGCCTCCATGGCTTTTCTCGTGTATTGTCTCTCTGATCAACGCATGGCACGCGGATCGCAAGAAAGAAAGGGTACGTACGTCTCAAAATGACCTCTGGCCCGCTTTGCAGCTCACCAATTTGTCCACAGTTTTTCCACATCACCTGGCCCATCTGCATGGGACTTGTGGGCTTCATCATATCAATGTCCACTCTGAATCTCGCTGCCCGTTACGTCGCCCTTTTCCTCCAGGCCGGCTCGTATGCGGGCTTCATCGTCTTCTACTCGTGGATCTCCTCCTCGTTTCCTCGTCCGCCCGCTAAGCGCGCCGTGGCCATCGCGCTCGTCAACGCCTTCTCCCAGCTTGGTAACGTCGCCGGGATGTACGTCTGGGACCTCGAAGAGAACGGCTTCCGCGGAAGCTACGGTATTGTCACCGCCATGTTTGGCGTGACGAGTGTGGGCTGTTGGCTATTCCGCATGGTCCTTAAGGGGCTGAACAAGAAGATTGAGCGCGGCGAGGATGCCTGGGAGAGGCATGGGGATGTTGCGGCACGCTCGGCTGATTTGGCCCACCTGGATGGTTTGAGGAACGTCACCACAGCTTTTAGGTACCTGGTATAAAGGAGGCTCGGATCATCTCGGGAATATATTGTACCCGTGATTATATCGGACGGGGAAACCAGGAGCGTGGCGGGACAAGAGAGGCAGGGAGAGACGTATTCTTCACTCAGAGGCCTGTTCGAAAGAAGACGTTCCGATAATGATGTTGGGTTAGATGTAGAAATAAAGATATTGCTTTGGTTGGAAAGCATGAGAATTCGATCATTGGCGAAGCCTAAAATGACACGGGATCTTGCAATGAATGGTTCCCCTATTCGCACACAAACTCACAGGAGCGTCTTCTATCCCAACGAAAATATTATGCAACGAGCTCATACCTCTGTAGAGCTTTCGGTTGCGATGTACACTACCTTCTGTTCCTGGTCGGGATACCGTGGAGAGGAGGAAGGTTCATCAAATGCTTCTGGAAGAGTTCGAGAAACCACAGTACAAAGAACACAGTGGACACAAGACGGCTTGTGCGCCATACCGTATGAATAATATACTCGCACACGTGCTACCTCATACGGAGTACTCTCTCAGCACATGTACCTGGGAACTTTGTACATCCAGGACGTTGCCCGAGAATCCGGTACTTACGGATCAATTGATTCAATTCCTCTTTCCACCCTCCGCTCTCCGCCCTTCAACCAACCATCACGATGGGAAAAGGGACCGACAAGTTATACATCACCCATAGCGAGTGGTCGAGCGGTGACAACTACTCCGCCTCAGCTGGCGCCCGCAACTCTCGGCCGGGCGCGTCGTTCCGCCGCCTTCCCTTCAACTTTTGCGCCGCCAGCCTCCAGCCTTTCAAGAATCCCGTCTGCACCAAGGATGGCACCATTTTCGATGTCGAGGTCATCAGTTCATGGCTGGATAAGCACGAGACCAATCCCGTCGACGGCGAACCGCTGGCCGCCAAGGACCTCATCAAGCTCAACTTCGCACGCAATGCCGACACCGATTCTCGCGGCACCAGCACGGGCCTGAGCGACGGGCAGGGCGATCTTATCGACCCCGTCTCCTTCAAAGTCTTCACCGACAACACGCACATTGTCGCCATCCGTCATGACACGTACGCCAACGTCTTTGCCTGGGACACCGTCGAGAAAATGAACATCAAAGCCAAGAACTGGCACGACCTCGTCGACGACAGAGAGTTCAGCCGCTCCGACATCATCACCCTCCAGGACCCACAGAATGCCGCCAGCCGCGACTTGAGCCAGTTCAAATACATCAAAGAGGGCCAGGATGCCCTGCTGACCCCGGAGCAAGAGGAGGAGCGCAAGCAAGGGAATGTCAACGTCGGCGCGCTC
This sequence comes from Sodiomyces alkalinus F11, assembly GCF_003711515.1. Classification (NCBI taxonomy): domain Eukaryota; kingdom Fungi; phylum Ascomycota; class Sordariomycetes; order Glomerellales; family Plectosphaerellaceae; genus Sodiomyces; species Sodiomyces alkalinus. The sequence continues at coordinate 4,133,091 of NW_021167079.1, read as the reverse complement.
GGCAGCATGGGAAACAAGGTCCTCCGGGCAAAAGAGGCCGTAGAGAAGGCTCGGAAACAGCGGGAGGCCGGCGGCGATGTCAACCGGTCAGCGACGTCCGGTGCTCTCGTCGGCAGATCCGCATCCGCCGCGGCGGCGCAGCGCAAGCCCGCGATCCAGGAGAAGAAGGTGGCGCCCAACGCCGCCATCCACACCACGGGCAGGGCCGCCGCGAGCTTCACCAGCACGGGTCTGACGCCCGAGACTAGCGGCGAGCGGGCTCTACTGACGGACGAGGAGTACATGCTGAAGCCGAAGCGGGTCAAGATCAAGGGGTACGTGCGCATCGAAACCAACCTCGGCGATCTCAACGTCGAGCTGTACCCCGAGTTCGCGCCGCGCGCGGTGTGGAACTTCACCAGGTTAGCGCAGACCGGGTACTACAAGGGCGTCACATTCCACCGAAACGTCCGCAACTTCATGATCCAAGGCGGCGACCCTTCGGGGACCGGGCGGGGCGGGAAGAGCATCTGGGGGAAGAACTTCCAGGATGAGTTTGACGGGCCGCTGACGCACAGCGAGCGGGGGATGCTCAGCATGGCGAACAAGGGCAAAGACACCAACTCGAGTCAATTCTTCATCACGTACCGCGCGGTGAAACACCTGGACCGGAAGCACACCATCTTCGGCAAGGTAGTGGGCGGCCTCGACGTGTTGGCGAAACTGGAGGATGTGCCGACGGACGGGTCGGACAGGCCGCTGAACAAGATCATCATGCGGGACGTGGTGATGTACGTGGACCCATTCGAGGAATTCCAGAAGAAGAAAAAAGCACAGGATGCCGCCGAGCGGGAAAAGGAGGCCACGAAGCGGAGCGGGGGGACCGAAGACGACAGGACAACGTGGACGGGGAAGAGGATCAGGGCGGACGGCTCTGTCGAGTCTAGGGATGGGTCGGCTGCCGGGGTCGGGAAATACCTTGCGGCGGCCCGGGCGCAGGAGTACGAGGGAACAGCGGTTGAGGACCTCCCAGAGACATGGGAAGAGCCCCCGAAGAAGAAGATGAAGGCCGGTGGGTTTCGGGACTTTGACAATTGGTAAATACTCACGAGGATTATTGGAGTTACTTAGACGAGAACAATCATCAATATAGAGATACCCTGTTTGGCGCTGACGGACCCCCTTCATACAAAGCCTAGTGCTCTTCAAAACTCGATCCAGATGTTCAGGCCCATCCGGCCAAACGGTACGGTGGTGTACCATCAAACCTGCAGATGTCTTGTCGAGTGCCTAACTGGCCAGTCACTTGTATACGAAGTAGACGGTGATCAGATACGGGAGTTGAGCCGGATCATGTATGTGCTCATTACCAATTCCACAACGGACAACAGACTTGCAGAGGCGGCATATAAGAGCGTGACTACTGAGCTGTGAAGTAACGTAGAGGTAACCCGAGATGGACCCAAGAAGTCGAGATGATAAGAAATCGAAGTTAAAGAGAAAAGGAAAAAGAAAAGAAAAAGAAAACGAAAAAGAAAAAGGAACAGTTTAATGAGTTTCCGGACTGGTTTGTTTTCAGAATAACTTGTTTGAACCATTCCACACGTTAACTGAGGTGTATAATTAATTAGGTACCTCAATGACTCGATTTCGCCAATTGAGATGAGAAACCTTGTACCTTACCTAATACAAGAGTACCTTAGGTACGTACGGATGCGGAGTGCAGCCTTAGAACCAAGGCACATGCCTGAAGTCGTGGCTTACCTAATCTAGGAAGTTGACCACTTCCGATTTCGACCTTCGGTCTTGGGGAAGACGACATCTCCTACGGGTGAGCTCGACCAACTCCGCCAACAACCGCTTCTACACCATCTTCGACCCCTTTCTCCCAGAGTATAACAAGAGCGCGGCTCTTTCATATTCAAAATGGCAGGCGGCGTGCAGCACAACAGTGAGACAATTAGCACCATTCGTCCTCCCATCCATCGTCACAGCTAACGTTTTGTGATCTCTAGAAATGGCCATGGACCCGGCTTTCGTCAAGCTCGGGAGTACGTTCGAACACCTATTCACTGCGCAAGAAACGATGTTTAAAGGGCAATTGGGAAAGATGGAAAGGCGGTGATAAGCTGACGCCAATGCGCATTTAGACATGCAGACCAACAGACACGTCTACTTCCGCTGGACACCCAGGACAGCCCGCATTACTTTCATGTACGCCGTTGTCGTGCCGACCATCATGGGAATTATCGCATACAAGACTGATGTGAGTTCGTTCCTCGAGGTTGGGTGACACGGAGGGGGGCTGCAACGAAACGCCTTGCTGACTGACTTCCGCGCCATTTCAGGGTCTGTGGGACCTCCGAGCCAAGCGCAAGGGCGACCTCCTCGTTGAGCGGTAAAGGAAATCGGACGGGGGATTGTACATAACGAGATATGCGGAGCCCATAGTGGCAATAGAGGATTTGTTACCACAGCTTGGTTTCTTCGGTTGCAGCTACGCGGTTTGAAGAGCGTGATGATATGATGCTCGCCGGAATTACGATAAGGGGGTATGGATGCGCCAATCAAGCCCAATTTTAACCGTCCCGAGACCCAGAACGCCAATTTGAGACAGCCTCCCCATGCATGCCCTCAGTTTCTCATCGTCCCCGTCCGCGCCGGCCTCCCCATGATCGATCAGGCGCTTGCCCAGGTACCCTTTCCCCCCTCCGCCACTCTCCCTCAGGAACAAAACTTCCCAGTCCCGATCTTCCACGATCTCTTCTCGCCCGTCCAAATCCGATATCGCGTCGTCCTCCGCGTGCATATGGCCCCGAATCTCCCAGCCCTCTAGCGTTGCGAGTTAGTGGCGCCTCCCACGCGCTCGGCTCTGGTGCTATAGACCCATCCGGTAACGGCGGGAGGATGGCGCAAGAAATGTAGTCCCCGATCACGAACTTGGCACTTTGGAGCGTCGTGTCACCCGCGGAACCGCCCGTTTTCGCCTTCTCGCCGATGGGAGATGGGGGCCTCCTTGCAACGCCGACGAGCTCCTCGGCATCAACAGTGTCAAAGCCGTTTGCGACGCCCGGTACGTCTCCCCCGATAACTATACTGCCTAGGTCCTTGACCATAAATCGCGGTGGAGCATGACGATGGTGGGGGTCTGAACTGGCTGCGCCGGCGCCTGCTCGCGTGTCTGGAATCACGAGCCGGAAGGCGAGGCGGGTCCCGATGGCTGGTGTTGGCAGCAGAGACGGCCGCTCGGCGGCGACTTGGAGAGCGAGTTCGTTGAGCGTGCAGTCGTGCCAGGCATAGAGGGGGAGAGATGGGGGGAGGGGTCGAGCGGCGAACTCTTCGGGCCTGGCATGGCCGTACGAAGTATTGTTAGTGGTTGCTTTGTTCTTAACTGCCAAGGATCGTCTTTTCGAAGACCATATGCCTATCCTACCTGTGAAAGGAGCCCTCCCTGTAAAAAAGGCGGAGGAGGAACGGCGTGGCCTCGTGACGGTCAATTGGCGGCGTCGCCATCGTGGAAGGGCCTCAGCTGGTGCTTCCTTTCGTTTTCCGTCTCGTCGGTAGGCTTCAAGTTCGTTAGGTTGTGTTGGTCATCATTACGTTGCATCAGGGGTTCTAATTCGTGATAGTGGGTGTAATATCGCCGTCAGGAATTATAGTTCTCTGGGGGAGCATTCGGCTGTATTTGCCTGCGCATCGTGAGCCAAGATGGGAGAGCTCTCCGTAAAGCTACACGGTAGTAATCACGGAGTAGTGCTGCGGACGCGAATGCGATGGGGAGATGACTAAGCAATAAAGTATCAGCAGGATCCAGGATCCAGTTTAGCTTATAAAGGTATCCACTACCTACCTTATTTATCTGCTGGGCTCGTTATCGGCTTGTCCAGAAACCGCCCGTATTGAATTGGCTGCTGTCCTGTCTCATACCGAAGACTTTAGAATAACGAAGCGTACCTCTCCACAGGCCGACGAGCAACTAACAACGATCATCACAGTCGAGCTATACTTATCGCAATTTAATCTATCTGGTCACGATCCGCCTTGACAGGCACCCGGCGCCGACATGGATTTCGCCGCTCTCATGTCGAAAGAGCTCTCCAAGAGCAAAGAGGAGGTCGCCACACCGTCCAAATATATCAAGCGATCCGAAGTCGAACAAAAGCGAAGGGAAGCCTATCTCGCCGAGCAGGCTCGGCTCGAAGCCCAGCGCCAAGCCAAAGCGGAGGCCAAGCGCAAGCGCGAGGACGAGACGGCAGAAGAGGCGCGGGAACGCGAGGAGAAGAGACGCCGTCTCGCCGATGAATCGCGACGGCGGCGGGAGGAGAAAGAAGCCGCCGAGGAGGCGGCCCGGAGGAAACGCCTGGGCTTGCCGCCACTCTCTCGGGCCACGAGCGAGGAGACGAACGAGTTGGAAGACGGCATGGAGGACATCCCCGACGACGAGCTGCGGGCGAAACTGCGCCAACTAGGGGAGCCGGCGGTGTCATTCGGGGAAGGACACAGGGGACGGCTGCGGCGGTACCGACGACTCACCACCGTGGTTACACAGGGCCCGATACCGACGACATTGGCGCTGGTGGAGGAGAAGGATATGAAGGTGGATGGTCGGGTGCCGCAGGACAAGGAGGAGAGGAAGTGGCTGTTCCGGCAGCTGGCGAGCTACTTCACCATGGTTTTGACGGAATATCAGCGGGCCATGGAGGCGGAAAAGACAGATACGACGGCGAGCAAGACGGCGTATGCGGCCATGGTGCAGAGCCGCGAGAACATGAAGCCGGTACGCTTTCACATCTGCGCCTATTCCTTTTGGCCGTGTTCACGTTTTAGCTAACTCCCATTTGCTGTTTAGCTTTTCCGCAAGTTTGAAAAGGGCGACATAGAAGATTCCCTTCTTGAGCCCATCGTGGAGATCGTCAAGGCCGCGCAGGAGCGCCGCTACGTCGACGCCAATGATGGGTACCTGCGCCTCTCGATCGGCAAGGCCGCCTGGCCCATCGGAGTGACCATGGTGGGCATTCACGAGCGTAGCGCCCGCGAGAAGCTACACGGCGGCGAGCGAGGACACGTCATGGGCAATGAAGTCACGCGAAAATTCTTGCAAAGCATCAAGCGCTGCCTGACGTTTGCGCAAGTCCGTTGGCCGCCTGAAGACGTGAGGCAGTTGATGGGTTGAAACGCCCTGCAGATCGACAGAGGAGTGTGGCTTTACGCTTTCTGGCCCATCTTCCTGCACGCTTTCCATCTGTCACGCCGAGGTAGTCGTCGAAAAATTCAGGGCAAAGGCCTTAGGTGTTGGTAACATCGTATTTGGAATCTGGGAAGGAGTTCCGGCCTGCGGTGTCTGGGATTGGCAAGTGTACGGATACAGATTGCATTTGGCCATGATTGTCAATCAGCGGGGCAAACGTGATTTCTGTGTCTTCTATTCGTATTCCTATGTGAGCAAGGGAAGATACGAGGTGGGTCAAACTCCATGGCTTCTTTCTGGGCATGCGTGAGGAGTTCGCATGGTAATAAGGGGCACTGTGTAAGCTGACGGGGTGTGTATGCCCGCTCTCCAAGAGACGTTCGTCCCTAGAATCGTGGAATTCCTATGCCTTGCCCCCCTTTTGATCGTCTTATCCGTGTCGGACCCGAATCCGCATGATTTGTCTTGACAATCCCGACTTGGCCTGGGAACCACAAATTCATCGTTTCTCAGCAAAGGTTGATGAAGCCTCTTCGTCATTTCACACCGAGTGCATTCGTATTCTTGAAGCTACCGTCTCTACATGTACGTGCTAGGATGCCCGCATGTGCAAAATGCGCCCGCCGTTGCGATCCCAGAGAAGTGGTCCGTCAGGGGTATTTCCTTTACCTAGTCTGGAGACTGAGGCTGACAGTCTTGACCAAGTCGCATCTTCCCATGTTCGCCCGAGGTGCTCTCACTACTCCATAAGGATGCATGAAATTGTGTGATGAGTTAATAGATAAACCCGTGACTCAAGTGACAAGGCCCTGTGCATCGCCATGAGTATTGATATTCCCCAATCACCAGTCGCTTGCTGAGTAAATGGGAGACCGAGGTCAAGCCTGACTCTCTACCGTGGCCATTGGGTCTCCACTGTTGTCGAACCACGTATCAGTTACTTCCTCCTGACCTGCACGTTGCGCTGCTGTAAGCTTCTTCGCGTTCTTCACCTCCATGTTGGCCGCAACGAGGCTCATTCGGCGTATCCGCTCCATGGCCTCCTTCTCGTAGAGCCTGGTCCTCTCGAGGGTCATTGCTTGCATCGCCTTTCGCGGGTTCGAATTCATAGCAACCAGAACCTATTGACAAAATAATGAGTAATTTGATTGCCTTTTTTTTTTTTTGTATGGGAGGGAATCGACAAACCTCATCGATGTTATCGATGCGAGCCTTTAGGACGCCGCTACGGATCATGTTGACGAGCTCCGGTATGATCGGCTCGCCCGCGGGGCAGAAGGCTTCTCTCAGACTGCCGATAGTGATGCGAGAAAAGGGGCGGCAGTACTCAACGATGCACTTTCTGCGAATTGTGGAATAGATCCTGGGAAGGTGCTCTTGCAGATAAATGTCGAGCAAGTAGTCCGGCTTGTAGGACTCGAGAATTGCGAGACAAGCCGAATAACGGCCGTTGACAAAGTGGGAGATAGCTTTGCGGATGTGGGACTCCAGCTCCAGAATTGGCCGAAAGTTCTGGTTGTCAAGAACATGGATCTGGAGCTCTTGACGGTCCATAGTGGCAAGGGCCAACAGCCCGCCGTATACGGCGACGTCGTTGGGGCTCGCGATGTGACTGTAGTCGGCGGTCGCTTTAAAATGCTTGCCCGCGTTGATTTGAAGAAATGCGGTGGCTGCGTTGCGATACTGCTCCAAGCTCATAAATGCGATGCCATGGACGACTTTGCTGTACTGCTGAAGCGCCTTGTGGTCCTCACTCGGGATGCTGGTGATTTTAGCGAGGCTCCCGAGAACCATGGGCCAGTCACGTTGTTGAAGAGCGACGTCAATAAGATGTTTGCCCACATCCTCAATCTGCTTCGACGTGCTAACATCGGGGCGCATGCGGCTGTAGGCCTCGCTGGCGCTGGCGAGTTCTCCAATGCTCTCAAAGTGACGTCCAAGATCCTCGTTACCCATCTAGACAATGACCGTATAAGTGATCCCAACGGGGTAAGGTTGATACAGATTGGGGAAACTGACCCGGATGCTTTCTTTGACGAGGTTGTTCTTGTATCCCTTAAGTTGCACTTCTAGTCGGTGTGTCTGAGCTCGGTTTTCCCGTGTCACCCTGTCGACCCATGCTTGGTCGAAGAGCCCCTCCGGGGAGGACGGGGCAGCAATTCTGATACATTCGTACACTTCTTTGTATCGGCCGACATCATTGCCTCTCTTGGCTTCAGCCACAGCTGCCTTCAATGCTTCCAGACAGAGCGGAATGCAGCAACGTCCAATAGTCAGAAGACGTTCAAACCGGGTGCGACCTACGGGAGAGAACAGATAAGCGGGCGCCGGTGAACGCAAGAGACTCCAAGTCAGTGTACCTGTATAGCTCTGGATGTATAGTTCCAGATCGAATTTGGGAGTCTCTGGGAAGGGCAGCTCTTGTCAGTACGTCCCCGCTACAAACGAAGACTTCCGTTGGAAAAGCACACCTTCGACGACTGTTCCCCCTCGGAGGCGAATCTGGTCGAAGAAGGCCTCCAGCCCCGGTCTCACAGCGGCCATGATGAGTGACTACTGAGAAGGGGCCGTCCTGTGATTCGTATCGGAGTGCTAGTAAGTGCCTCCAAGTTAGCACTGGGGGAGAGAGTGCAATACTTTGACGCCGTATCAAGCGCAGGGACAGGAACGTGGCACCAAGACCTCGGGACCAGGGGCCCGGGGCCCGGGGCCGAGGGCTATCCACTGGGACGCTAACTGACTGTGGACTGGGGGGAAATATAAACCGCGGGGGGAGGAACGTCAACAGTATGGTTACCTAGGTAGGTATGGTAAGTGACGGCAAGAGATGGCACACGGAGTGCGGTCGAACATGGAGCTCACCTCTAGTACTTTGTTGATATTCGGTGAGAGTAACCCGATGAGTGTTGTCGGGCCGCAGATCGTAGGATGCCTATCTATTATTGCACCCAGATGCGAGTATACCGGGTCAGGTGGTTGTAAAAAAGGTACGGAAGTAGTCCCGACGTTGCTGGGCGCTCCGGGAGAGGATGCTTTCGTGGGGGTAGCTGTGAGGTGAGAGATGGTACGGAGTACTTCGTACAATCAGGTCATCATCACCATGGCTGGCGCTTGCGCATTTGAAGCGATTAGTCAAGAATGGTGGGCCAGAATATACCTAGTACACCTCCACCAGGGTTTTAAAGGTTAGCTTGTGAATTCGCCCCACATCCTATCAATCATTGGATTAGCCTGCCGATCCGTACTTTTCCACCTATTTTATATAGATAGGTACAAAGACATATGACGATCTTGAGGATTATCTTAGGACTACCCTGGTGGTGATAGTAGTGATAGTGGGGATGATAGGGGCAGTGGCGAGATCTAGTAAGTATAGGTACTTATAAAGGGTGATATGTCTTATATATTTGGATGTACCTCTACCCTACCGGGATTCCCTGTTATCCGTAACCAATTATACTCGTTCGTATCCGCGCTAACCTTTAAAACCCTGGGGGAGGTGTACGCAGTACTTTGTATGATGCAACTAGGAGGACTATTTTATCACTATAACCGTCGCCATATTATTCGACCAAGGTTGGCTGTAAATTAGGTAATACTATGTACCCACTTCGTACGCTGCCGGATATACGGAGTACGGATACCGAATGCCCCCCACCGCGTCACAACTAAGCCAAGCAAACAACCGCCTTGGCTCGTGGGTCTTTCCACCCTAGTGAGATATTGGCTTATTCGTGTGTACTTCGTCGTGCTTCATAGAAGTCTGCAAGACTGGTGCATAAAGTACGTTAGGAAATCCCAATCCATCCCACCACCACACTTTGTCCTCAATTTCACTTCTTTCTTGCATTAAATTACTTGGCTCTTGAGGCTGCTGATTCGTCCCATGTCCGTACTACACGTGTAGGAGGACGAACCTGCATGACGCATTTCAGAGGCGACCATACGTTCCGTACATGTACATCAGGCGAGAAGAGACCACACCGTGCACTTTGAAAGTACGCACATGTGCGGATAGGCTGACTTCAGGAGACGTCCCATGCCCGGCACCATCGTTCCAGTCCAATGCCGCGGAGTGCCAGTAAACTACTGCCTTATTAGCGACTTACTCTTAAACTAATCCATCCACGCGACAGAGAGCATGGCAAAAATGCCTCGAACAAATAGTTTGTACAATCAAGCAACAGATACAAATAGTTGTTCTGCATATTTGATCCCACGCCCACAAGAGGCAACCCTGTGCCTCAGATGATCCGATGCCATCCAGCTGCAACGTTCTTGAACTCAGGAGGGAGCCCGCCAAGGCTGATAAACGGGAGCTTTTGAGCAGATGGCGGGGGGTTGGATCGCGGAGAGCTTGGCGGTGTGTTGTGCGGCGGTGAATTACGTAGGCCAAGATTCTGGCTGACCATTCATGATTCTGATGTTGGGATGGCCAAGCCGGCCCAGGGTGGGTCGTCTTGGTCCCTGAGCGGTGGGTCTCGAACAAGAAAGCAATCGCATCTTTTTCCGCCTTTGTTACATATGTATTTCTCACATCAAATACCATGAATTGCGGATTCTTTCAACGCACGAGGTACTCGGCGCCAACTTAAGGACACTGATAGGTAGTCGCCTTGTCCGGGCTTAATTCTCCTTAGAATTCGGTGCGAATTTGTTGCTGAGATGGACCAAAACAGCATAGCATACATAGCATGGCATCGGTCATCTGTCATCGGCCATCGGTCATCTGCTCCGCGGAAGAGCAAAGACCTCAGACCTGGAAGTTAGTGTGCCTCGGCTCTGATGCTATGGCTTGCATTAGTGATGAAGAAGAGGGAGCCAGTGCGCCATAAGAAATGGCCGTTGATTCGCTTTGATGCCCGTTTTACCCCCACACGGACAGTGCGTTGTATGGATCTGTACGGATACCTAGCAAGTCCCCTTATTTTCTTACCTGTATTTCGGTCCCCCCTTGCAACGTACTTTTAGCCTTAGCGTCGGCGACTCGAGTGCAGGGAGGATCCAGTCTGATGGAACAAAAGTTCAAAGGATCATCCATGTTAGCTAAGGCTCTGTGGATCAGTTTCCGATGTTTGGCCCCTTCTTTGTCTTTCCGGGCGAGTTTTAATCTTGTATTGTATTTTCAATTTTTAAAAAACAAGAAGGAAGGAAACAAAAAGGCGGAAAACAAGAGGATGCCCGTCGCAGGGTTCGTCAGAGCGGACAATGTTGTCCTCCCCCTTATCCTCATTTAGCTGCCTACCTAGGTATTTACCGAGCAATGTCTCTGGCTCCGAACACTCACTACCTTAGGTACCTTACCCTACCTAAGGCTACCTACCTAGGTAGGTAGCACCCGGAATAGTCGCGCGTCATGGTGGCTGCTTGTCTATGTATACAAACCTCAGGTACATTCTGACTCGGTAAGCTGCCTTGAGTAATTAATGCTTGATATTCTCGGCGTTTAGGTCTTCGGAGCTCATACTTCGTACTGTAAAGCTGCTCCCCGGACCTCGCCCGCCGCCTCCGATCCAATCCGTCACCCGCCCCGCCGTCTCCGTTGTGATGCCAGGATACAAATGTAAGTTAGCCAGCAACGGGACATACCAAGACCACATGTAAGCTTTTACGTACATACGCTGTACGGTGCCTGTACAAATTTACGGAGTACTAGACGAGGGTCACGAGAGATGTGGCTTTGTGAGGTATTTTATTTTCATTCGCCTTTTTATTACCTTATACTCCATAAATGCAACCTACCCAGTCTACGCCGGCAGGTTTAACTCTTCCTGGATGTTCCTGGGTCCAACAGGTAGTACTTCATAAGATAGTTCTTGTTGTGTAGATCGGCCCATCTTTGGATCTCTCCACGGAGGTCCGAGTGTATGATACTTCCGCATAACATCTGTTGGTTGAGGATTATCCGTCGGCATCCTCCGCCCTTTGAGGCTTACATCATAATATGTACGTACGTGGTAATTGATGCCAGCTGTGCCGTACAACGTACGCACCACTGCGACTTCTGGCCGCCAATACAGTAGTCCCTGTACCCTGTTGCGAAGCTGGATGGAGTGTTATCGTGGGTGTCCTGGGTAATTACCACCAACGGTATACTCTCGATATAAGTCCCTCTCTTCCCTCTTCTTTTTCCTCTTCGACCACAATAGCAGCAGGAGGAAAAAAAAAAAAAAAAGGAAAAAAAAAAAGGAGATGGTGGGCTGTCTCGTTGAGGGACTGCCATTAATAATTACGTTGTACCTACCTTAATTACGGGTAGTTCCGTCGTATTCCCGTCTCCCAAGCGCTGTGCCCCCTCTTCTTTCCCCAAGATACGAAACCCGATAAATGAATTTGGTGCTCTTTGTACGTTGTATGCAGCTTGCCCCGCTCTCGGTCTTCTCGGTCAATTGAAACGGTCGCGTCGATCCATGCTTGCAACAATTCCGTCCCACAAATCCCATGCGACCTCCCCCTTCGAGCTTGGCTACACGTCTAACCTCTACGCTCCATGCTCCACGCTCCACACCGCACTCATACCCTCACTCGTACTGTGCCGACGGTGCTGGACGCACTTGATGACTTGGTACCATTCAGGCGACCGCCAAGCTCGTACTCGACCGATCCGCTCCAAATCCGCAAATCCGCAATCCTGGTGTGCGAAGTTATACCTAGATACCTACACACTATAGGTAAAAAGTGTCCGTAGTTGGTTGACTCGACACATCCCGGCCGAGTAGGCCGGTACGTATTCCGTACAGTGATTGATCTCGCGTCTTCTTTTCACCTTGCCTCGACGCGAGCCTCTCGGAGTCGACAAATGCAGGCCCCCTTGTTTATTAGTTCGGCCCATACCCATACCACCTCGGCCAGGAACCACTCTTGTCGGTTGAGAAGCACAAGTCCCGTGCTCAATGCTGGCTTTCCTTCCATACCTACTGTGACGGAGGCCCTTCTCTCTTCCTTTTACATTCTTTTCTCACACACACTCCCTCCCACTGCTCAACCTTTGTGACCAGTTCCTGGTGTCCCTAGGCTCGATCCCAAACGGCTGGCCAGTCCAGGAGCCATCTTTCGGCACTCGGATTTGGGCTGTCCGGCCGGCTGCCATCTCTCTCTCTTCCCCCTTCTTCCCCTTTCCGCCCGGGAAAATGAGTGGTAGGTAGCACTCTCCAAAGTGCATACAAATCCCCCTGTCTCTCGTCTCTCGGTAGGCCAAGAAAACCAGCGGCCAGACAATTTTCTGAGCGCCAAATTGATTATCATGGTAAGGGTAAGCCCCGTTATGGAGGGTATGCCCCCTCCTAATCGGTCTTCGACTTCGAGTAAACCGCCGCCCTCTGTCGATACGGCCGTCTCGACCGACATGTCCGAAGACGACCTGCCGCACCCCATCTCACCCACTGGTTCTCACGGGCAGCAGCCGCATTCGCCAACAAATAGTGTTCACTCGGTGTCTGAAGATCCAGACGGTGGTGCTGGAGGTAGTGGCACTGCCGGGGAAGCCCCGTCTGTCCCCGCGCAGAAACGTCGTCGGGTAACACGCGCTTGCGACGAATGCCGGCGCAAAAAGATCAAATGCGACGGCAAACAGCCATGTACCCATTGTTCTGCGTACAGCTATGGTATGTTTTGGTGATTCCTGGCCGGCTCTGTGTCTGCTTATTTTGTATATGTGGGAAGGAAGGCCGGGAACTTCGTCTCCCGTCGTCTCGTCCGTCTTACTGACCCGACCTTTCAGAATGCACCTACGATAAACCATCAAATCGTCGAAGGAACCCAGCCCCGCAGTATATTGAAGCTTTAGAAAGCCGACTCCACCGTGCCGAGACGCTTCTGCGGACGTTTATCCCCGATGTAGACCTGAGCGATCCTAACCTCGACCCTGCCGTCCAGCAAGAATTTCGCAACCGGGAACTGGCTCGTGTCCAAACCAAGTTGCGGCCGGACCAGGTACCATCTCCCGACAAGGAAGACGCTCAACTTCTCTCCATGATCGAGTCAATCGGCCAGCTAGACTTGGACGATCAGGGTGGCTGGGATTTCCACGGCGTATCGTCTGGTGCCGTGTTCCTACGACGCATGAAAGAGCACTTCCAGGGCCTCATGGGACCCGGCAACCAACTTCCATTTCTCCCACGGAAAGCGCGACTCCAAGGCCTTTTGCATCATGGCTCGGGTGCTTCGACGGGAAGCTCCCCCTGGGAACCGACATCATCCCACGTACCGGAGCTGCCGCCGAAAGAATACGCACGCAAACTTTGTTATTACTCGCTCAACTGCGCGACATGTTTGGTTCGCATTGTTCACATTCCCAGCTTCTATGAAATGTTTGATCGCATCTACGAGGAGCCCTACGAAAACATGACGCATGAGGAGCGGAGGTATCTAGGACTGCTCTACGCCGTTATGGCCGTGGGATGCATGTACGACAACTTCGACGACAGCGGCCCACAGGCGGCGTATCAACAAACGGTGGAACAAGGGTGAGTTTCAGGTGGTCAGACGTGTGACCTCGCTCCCGCTTGCTTCGTGGGCTGGGCTACCCGGCTAACCCCTACGGCGTAGCTCCCAATACTACAATGCTGCCCGACACGTGCTGCAGGACATCACCGAATGTCGGGATCTCACCTCCCTACAGGCGCTTCTCTTCATGATCCTGTTTCTCCAGGCCACTTCCAATCTCAGCGGGTGCTACGCATTCGTCGGCATCGCCCTTCGCTCCGCCGTTCGCATGGGCCTGCATCGAAATCTTCAACACGAGCAAATCACCGTCATTGAGCAACAGGTCCGACGAAGAGTGTTCTACGTCGTTCGCCAGATGGACATTTACGTATCCGCCATGCTGGGGTTCCCCCTTTTACTGAACCCCGATGACATGGACCAGCCTTATCCTACCGAAGTCGACGACGAATACATTACCAACGACGGCATCATCCAGCCCCCTCCCGGCACGATGAGCTTTTTCGAGGCGTTCAATGCGCATACGAGACTGATGGAAATTCTTGCCCGGGTTATCAAGTATGTTTACCCCCTGAAAGGCCTGGGCCAATCTGCCACGGGGGGGGACAAGCCGGGCACGACATATCATATCAGCTACGCTAGCATCAAGAAAATCGAGGGCGAACTGCAGCAGTGGTACGTCGACTTGCCGGAGCAGTGGCGGCCGAGCTCAGAGGGTTCGATGGAGGTCATCCGGTACGTCAGACTTTTCTTTTCCATGTGGGCGTCGACCGGAATTGGGCTTCATTGGAAGTCTTATCGCAACAGGTGCTAATAGGATTATCCAGGGTCCGTCACCTTCTGAGATTCTCGTATGCCCATGTACAGCTGGTTCTCTACCGACCTTTCCTGCATTACGTCTCGCCCCGCCTGAGCCTCGGAAAGCATGTGGATGAGCTGTCGTACGCGTGCGCAGCCGCGGTGGTTAGCGTCTCGCGGAACATTGTCCATATCGGCATCGAGATTCGAAGGCAGGGCGTACTGGCTGGACCATACTGGTTCATGCTGTATGCCGAGTACATCTCCATTCTCTCCTTGGTATTCTACGCCGTGGAGAATCCGGAGAAGCTTGGGTCTGGTGACGTCTTGAGCGACGCAAAGGCGGGCAGAGACATGATCGAAGAGCTGAAGTCGAAGAGCCAAGCCGCCGAGAGAGTGGCAGGTGCGCTCGATGCAAGTCGTGCCCGATCCATTGTTCCCTTTAGCTTTGCGCAGTGCCTAATTGTTGTAGGTTCTCTTCGACCAACTACCCCAGCGGCTTCTGCAGGCAAGGGCCCAGACGATACCCACGAAGAAGCGATCGGCACCCTCGCCGAAGGCTGGTTCCATTCCTGGTTATGGTCATCATCCGGGGCTTGGGCTTCGATCTACTCTTAGCCAACGGCGATCCGAAGAGCTCGTCCGACCTGCCAGCTCTTCTTTACCCAACGGGGGCATGTGCCACGCGCCCATGCAGGGATCGTTCGGAAGCACATCCCGAGAGACGCCGTTCGTGCCTCACTCGCAGGAGATTCTGCCGACGGATGCGGGATCGCAGACACCGGGCAGCACGAGTTCCGGGCCTAGTTCGCAGGCTGCGGGCCAGGCGTTTCCACCAACACATCCGATGTACACCAACAACTCAATTAACAGACTCGATTCATTGATGTTCCCGTCGGAGGACCCGTTCGCATACCCGAACCAGCCAATGCTTGAATTGGGCTACTCGAGAGCAGCAGCACCGACAGCAGGGTCATCGGGTCCGGGGCCAGCGCACTCGCGTGTCGGTGCCCCGCTGGACGCATCTCCGTTTCCGATGACGGGGGCATTCGAGGGCATGGATCCGCAGCAACTTTTAGACGCAGCGACACCTTTTTTCGTGCAGCAGCAGCAGCAGCAGCAGCAGCAACAACAGCAACAATCTCATCAGGTTCCGCTCGGGCTGGACCCATCGAACATGCACCAGAATCCCGCAGCGGGTGGGATGCCGGGAGACGCGCAACGACTGGAGCTAGCGCGGCGCGCGGCCCAGATGCAACGGCCGACAGATTACAGAGAACTTGAACGCATGCTGGCGGCGTCGGGACGACAACAACAGGGGGATTGGGGGGACATGTTTGGTCGGGAAGGATATCAGAACATGTGAACCGGGCCCAAAGGGGGAGGGAAGCGCCCGATATTCTTTAATGAACTCTGCGGCCCGGAGCCCGCGATTTTTTCTTCCAAGGCGATATATTAGATGGCTGCCATTCGGGGAGGGAGTAGACCGGGCTTGGCACTGAAAGATGAGGGGACGAAGAGGTGGTCGGAGTTGGCGTACATAGAGGCGTTGTAAGAGAAACGGTTTCGGGGGGTTGAGAGGGGATTGTTCATCGTGGCATTACGCCCCGTTTCCGTTCTGATCTCCCGCAGAAAGTCTACACGACATGGAAGGATACCTATACCTAAGGTAGGTAAGGAGTCGGTGTGAGTGTATATGGGAATGAGGAAGACGGCCCATGGTACAGACATTCAAGCCATCCCTGGCAGATGCCAGACTGGTTGCCCCTCTCGGGTTTCTTTGAGTCATTCTCCAAGGATAGTACATGAATCTTGGCTGCTGGTTCTGCCAATGGCCTGCTTACTTTATTCGCGGTCTTCTGGTACCCCTGGGGAGATCACACGGTTCACACCGCCGATCTCGAATAGATGTCTTGAATCCAGGGATGATCAAGTTCTCAAGTTCTCGGCGTGAAGCTTGCAGCGAGGCGCTAGAAATATTCGACAATCAGGTAATTAGAATATCTACTTTACGAGGCTTATGCAGCTATCAGGTGGTAAGAGATCAACGGGGCAGGACAAAATGCGGTGAGAGCTGGATGTCAAGTACCTTAAATAACGTACGGAGGATCCATCCCCCATGATAACGAGGGCGGTCTATCCGTCATCTCACTCCCATCCTGTCAGCAACTGCATCTTCGACCGTTCCTGCAGACTTGCATTCAATGACCTGCACGGATATCGGTTGACGACAAGGAGCTGACAGCGATCCCGGCGGTATCAAGTCTTGAGCAGAGTCGACTTCGACTTGTCAACCCACCATAGAACGGGCATCATAGTACGGACACTGTCTTGGTGTTTTACAATTACAACAAGCATTCACTTCGATCCTTTCCATCAAGCCTTTTCAATATACGAATGCCTTATTGGATCCTTCCTCCTCCGTGGAAATAAAGCAAAGCAGATATTCATTAGTCCTGCATTCATTCACTGCCACGATGACGAACACTGGCACTGGCTCTCACCACGCACAGGACGTTTTCATCGATGAGATGGCTAGGCTGTATGTTCTCTGGTGTTGCGTTCGAATTCACCCAGTCGCTGGGAGACGGCTATCCAGTGACGCCAAGAGTATCGTCTGACATGACAGGACTCCAGGAAAATAGACGTGAAACTTTCTGGCCTAGCACCAGTCGACTTCGAAACAGATGCTCATCAAGAGACTGCCAAGAAGAGATATCCCGGTGGGTAGCTTCTGAGAAACCAATTCGAGAAAGGATAGGGTAGGGTAGGGGGGGTGAGATGATGCACACAGAGCTGACACATGGAGAAGCCAAGCTACACGCCCGGAAAGTGGCGGCTGAGCTTAAGACTGGCAATGGGCTTGTCTTCTTGCCCGGCGAGCCCACCCGGACGTGGGAGTATTCAGACCAGGCCCTCCCTTTCCGCCAGCGAAGGTACTTCTATTACCTTTCAGGCGCCGACTTGGCCGACTGCGCTGTGACGTACGACCTCGCGACCGATCACCTCACTCTCTGGATTCCCTATGTCGAGCCCCGCCAGGTCTTGTGGAACGGCCGCACCCCGTCGCTCGACGAATGCCTGGAAAAGTCAGCTGTGGATTCCGTGCGATATACCCGTGAGCTTTCCGCCTTTCTACACGCCTACATTCATCAGCAGGATGATCCTATCATCTTCCTCCTCGACCGGACCCAGGCTCCCGTGGAGCTTGATAGCGACTTCTTAGCCCGGTCCTTGGTCAAACTCGACGTAGCTTCGCTCAAGCCAGCCATGGACGAGGCACGCGTCATCAAGACCGACTACGAAATCGATCTGATCCGGAAGGCCAACGAGATTTCGTCCGCCGCCCACCGCGCCGTGCGAGACCGCCTGGCAGACTTCACCAACGAGCGAGAGGTCGAAGCCCTGTTCCACTCCGAGTGCGCCCTCCGCCGCGCCAAGCGCCAAGCCTACCCCGTCATCGCCGGCAGCGGCGACAACGCCGCCACCCTGCACTACGAAGCCAACGACCAGCCGCTGGCCGACAAGCAGTTCCTCGTGCTCGACGCCGGCTGCGAGTACGCCTGCTACGCGAGCGACGTCACCCGCACCCTGCCCCTGACCGACGCCCTCTCGTCCGAGAGCCGGACCATCTACCGCCTCGTCCAGCGCATGCAGCAGGCCTGCATCGACGCCGTCCGCCCCGGCGTCCTGTTCTACAGCCTGCACCTGCGCGCCGCCCACCTGGCCCTCACCGTGCTGCACCGGATCGGCATCCTCAAGGGCCACCCGGACAAGATCTGGCTGGCCGGCACCGTGGCGGCCTTCTTCCCGCACGGGCTGGGCCACCACATCGGTCTCGAGACCCACGACGTCTCGGGCCGGGATCGCTTGCTGCTCTCGCGCTTCGAGCTGGAGTCGCTCGGCCTCGACCGTGGGAACAACAACGCTTCGAGGTCTGCCAAGGCGAAGCGCCAGTTCGTCTCGCCGGAGACCCTTGTCGCTATGCATTCCGGTCAATATGGCATTGCCTGGAAACCTGACGAGACGGAGGAAACATCAACGGCGGCCGCGCCGCCTCCGCCGTACAGCGGACGACAGAAGCTCGGACCGGGCATGGTTGTCACGGTGGAGCCCGGGATTTATTTCTGCCGGGAGTACATTGAAGGCTACTTCCTCCGTAGCGACAGGCACAAACACTACATTGACGTGGAGCAGTTGGAGCGCTATTATCACGTCGGTGGTGTGAGGATCGAGGATGACATCTTGGTCACTGAGACGGGATATGAGAATCTGACGAGCGCGCCCAAGGTAATCTAATGGTTTCGTGGGAGAAAGGAACCTGGAGGAGCAATGGGGGTTTTCGTCTCGGCGTACCCTTTTTTTTTCCCCCTTTCAAACGGGGGTTTCAATGCGATTAGACGAGTTGATGTCTGGGCCATTTGTTACGGAGTATTCGTCTTAAAACAGTTCGGCACGTTATCAGGGAACAATATATATGCAGAGGTGCGAAACCGCCGCCGTGGACAGGCGAGATAGATAAACCAGGGGGAGAATCCAGAACCATTTCAATCCTCATACAGTAACAGTAGTCCCTCATGATGCGTGTAACACGTAGCTGTTCGCTTGTTCGCTTGTTTTGCGTGTTTAATACAAGACAGCCCCCCATCGCCCTCTATTTAGCTGCGTATAATCACTTGCTACGGATGCCTCCCGACTTGACCATAAAAAAAGCAAAGAAAACGATAAAGAAGAGACAGGGAACCAGCAGAGAAAACTACAGGAACTTCTTCGGCGAACTGGCTCTCCTCCGCTTGTACATGTAGTAACCAATGGCAGCCACGATCTGCGAGCCGATGATGACGAATATCAGCTTGCCGTGACCGGGAACAGCCTCCGACACCGAGCTGGCGAGGGTGCGATGATGCTCGCCGAGGGCAGTCCTGAGCGCACGCTCGCTGTTCTTGACATTAGTGTTGACGTCCTTCCGAATGGACTTGATCTCGCGCTCGAGATCGCTCATCTTGAGCTCCAGGTCCTTAAGGGCGTCCATGCGCGGGATGACATCCGTCTTGATCGTCTCGACGAGCCGGGTGATCTCCGACTTTTGCTGCTCGCTGGCCCGGGCGTGTTTGGAGACGGTGCGGAAGACGTTGCTGATGTGGTGCGTCATGCTCTGCAGGCGGTTGTGCAGGTCGGCGAACTGCTCGGCCGAAGACGTGAAGACGTCGGCAGATTGGTCGGCGACGTCGTAAGGATCGTTCACGCCGTCGTTGCTGTTGGAGTTGTCGAAGAAACCTTCGTCCTTCTTTTGTTTCTGCTGCTGCTGCTGCTGCTGCTGCTGCTGTTGTTGTTGTTGCTGGACAACGACAGGTGGTCTCGTCCTCCGGGCGGCATTGTTGTCGCCGGCGGGGGGTTGGTTCGCGTCCGCCTGTCCATTCTGCGTATTGGTGTTCTGGGAGTCGAGACTCTCGGCCATGACGGCGAACTTGAAGATCTCGAAGGAGTCTGGGTTGTCGGCGCTGGCGGCCGTAACGCCGAACTGGTAGCCTGCGGGGACGCGAACCTTGTCCGTCTCGAAGCAGAGGCGCCCGTCGACTTCCACGGCGAACTTGTTGGAGGTCTGGCGCATCTTGATCTGGCTGGGGCGGCCGAGGTTGCGGTACGCGTAGACGCAGTGGCCGAAGGCGAGTCTGGAGATGTCCTTGTGGGAGCTGAAGTCGATGGAGCCGTCGTTGAGGAAGCCTCGAAGCATGCCGCCAGCGCCGCCGTGGGTGTCGACGACGAGGACGAGGCCGTCGAAATGGCCGACGGTATAGACGCTGTTGGTGCTGACGTCTCGTGGCCCCGCCGACGTCAGCCAGATGTTGAGGTTGCCACCCCCTCGCTCGGGGCCTGTGGCTCGGAATTCGAGGTCGGCGATCCAGCTGGAATAGTCCAGCTTCCTATCGGCCCAAATGGCAGCTCGTTGGTTCCCCGGAGCGACGGGCGTAAGGATGATCTTGTTCGAGAGGAGTTGGGGTTGTTGGCTGCCCGAGAGATCGAAGTGAGGAATGACGCCGTCTCTTCCCATACTGCTAAGGGCCAGACAAACGGTTAGCATCACATCGAGACATGATATTCGTACGTATGTGGCGGGTGGGGAAGAGGCATGGCTGTGGTGGCATCTTACTTCCCGTCATAGCCAAAGCTCAACTCATTGATCAGGTACTGAGCTTGGGCGAGGCCAGCACCCAGCATCAGGGCGAGCGTAGAGCTCAGCGAAGGTATTGGAACATGCATTGTGGAAAATGAAGACTGGTCTCTGTCGAAAATTCGACTGCAGAACAACGGGTAGGAAGACCAGCTACGCAGGAAGCTGTCGCGGTCGTGGACCCAATTGGATGTCCAAAGATCACAGGGAAGCTCTTATGAACCAAGCCGGCAAAAGAATTCGCAGAGCTGAGGCGGAGTATGTTCGAAAGGGAAACCCAATATAACAGGCCGAATCCTTAGTATGATGTCTCAGTAGCTTGAGGACAGTTGGCACTCGAAAATGATGGGCGGTCGACGATATGAATTGGGAAAGCGGCTCTTCGGAGTTGGGCTCCGAAGATTGGTCTCTTGGAAAAAGGGGGAAAAAAATGGACGGTGAAGCTCCAGAACGATCCAAAGTTGTTCTATATGAAATTCAATAGGGAGAACGATTGTTGTGTGATGCAAGTGGGCTTGCAGACCATCCGTGACCTTGTAGGGTCTAAGAGTCTCGTTATTTCCCTTTTTTTCTTTCTTTTTCTTTTTTTGAGTGCTCCGATCCTGCTGACACTCTGGCTTCAAGGAAAGAAGCAAGAGTACCATACCAGTATGGGCACCACCAGAGTGGCTGGGGAAAGCGGGGAGCCACATCCCGTAGCTGTACTTAGGTACTTCAAGGTGGAGGTGGAGGGGAAATTTGGGGTAATTACGGAGTACGAAGTACCTGAGATGTCCTAATAACTGCAGGTGGTGCACAGACTGTTCACCCCCCGTTGCAATCAACAATTGACCGTCGACTCTCTCTAACCCCCCCTCCCCAGCCCAACTAACTGAGCTCCCGACAAGGTCCACATACACACCTGCTCAACAGAGCAGAGTTGTCGGCGATTAGGCCTCCGAAATCTACCACCCCCCCTGCGATGCGGATCGTTTTTTCATAAAGGACCATCTGCGCGTGCCACGATGGCCGAGAATTTCCCTACCCTTGGGCAGTGTGCCCTGGTCGCCGGGGCATTCAAGGTTCTCTTATTTCCTGCATAGTAAGTTTCTAGGTGATCTACCCTCATCACAAGTCTGGATCCCTCATCTCCTTGGCTTGGGTCCCTGTGCGGTAGATTTGTACAGAGCTAACGGCCCGCCCCTTACGCTACAGCAAATCGACCGATTTCGAGGTTCACAGGAATTGGCTTGCCATCACCAATAGCCTCCCACTGTCTCGGTGGTACTACGACACCACATCAGAATGGACGCTTGACTATCCCCCCTTCTTTGCCTACTTCGAATGGGGCTTGTCGCAAGCCGCCAAGCTCGTCGAGCCAGCCATGGTCAGGGTCTTCAACCTGGAGTATGACAGTTGGAGGACGATATATTTCCAGAGATGGACCGTCATTCTGTCGGAGCTGGTGCTGCTATACGCACTATACGAGTATGTTTCCCCCCTGGCTTTCGTGGCCCCACGTACCAGCGGCAACGTGGCCGAAGCTCACCCGACTGTCAGGTTCGTCGCAGCCTCGCAGCTCTCGACCAAGCGTGCCAACCACGCAGCCGCTCTCTCGATTCTGCTGTCCCCTGGCCTCCTGATCATCGACCACATCCACTTCCAGTATAACGGGTGCATGTACGGTTTCTTGATCCTCTCCCTCGTCTGGGCCCGGTCAAAGTCAACTCTCCTCTGGAGCGGCCTAGCATTTGCCGCCCTGTTGTGCATGAAGCACATATACCTGTACCTAGCCCCGGCTTATTTCGTCTTCCTGTTGCGTGCCTACTGCCTCCATCCCAAGTCAGTAATGCGCATTCAGTTCATGAACTGCATCAAACTTGGCGGAGGCATCGTCGCCATTTTCGCAGCCGCATTTGGTCCGTTCGCCTATCTAGGCCAGATCCCGCAGCTCCTGAGCCGTCTTTTCCCCTTCTCTCGCGGACTAGGCCACGCATATTGGGCCCCCAACGTCTGGGCGCTGTATTCGTTTGCCGATCGAGTATTGATATACGGTGAGTCAGGGGCTCCAAGAAGAAGTTGAAGCCAGCGTTCAGTTTGCTAACGACAGCATAGTGGCCCCACGACTCAAGCTGCCGGTCAATCTCGATGCGGTGAATAGCGTCACTCGTGGTCTGGTCGGGGATACTGCATTTGCCGTACTGCCCGAAATCACGCCGAATACTTGCTTCGCCCTGACACTGTTCTTTCAGGCACTGTCTCTACTCAAGCTGTTCAACCAGCCGACCTGGGACACTTTCATTGGCGCCGTGACGCTGTGTGGGTATGCCTCGTTCCTGTTTGGGTGGCATGTCCACGAGAAGGCTATTCTTCTGGTCATTATCCCGTTCACCCTGATCGCCCTCAAAGACCGCCGCTACCTGGGAGCATTCCGGCCCCTTGCGGTCGCCGGACACGTATCTCTGTTTCCCCTCCTGTTCACGCCGGCGGAGTTCCCCATTAAGACGGTATATACCATCTTTTGGTTGATTCTGTTCCTCATGGTGTTTGATCGGTTGGCGCCTGCATCACCGAAGGCGCGGTTTTTCCTGCTGGACCGCTTTAGTACGCTGTACATAGCCATCAGCATCCCCCTAATCATGTACTGCTCTCTAGGGCATCGGGTGGTGTTTGGCAAAGCGTATGAGTTCTTACCACTCATGTTCACAAGCTCGTACTGCGCCATAGGGGTCGTGGGGAGCTGGGTTGGTTTCATGGTTGTGTACTTCGCATCCTAGAGTGGCCGAAAATTCGCAAAGAAAGGCACCCGGTGCTAATAAGGAACATACATATGTTAAGAGTGTAACAGGACACCCTGCCCCATGGTGGGACTTGCCACAGCCACAATCATTGAGGCCTGTGAACCATATTTTGGGAAATGGATTCCCTTCGGACACCCCATCGAGAGACCTGACGTCGTCCTAACTGAGTCAGCAAGTAGCCAATCAAAATTGGACAAGCCACGTGTTCTGGAAGGCTGAAAGCCACATAAGCGGGCCCTGATTTTGACGCCAACGACAGGTGGGGTAAAGAAGCCCAGTCTATTCCTGTTTTAGAAATAAAGATGGTACCTAATGAGGTACTGTTCCTCCGGACCGTCCACCTCGCCAAGGTTTCTTGATCGTTGGACTCTCGTTCTGAGAATACAACAAAGTAAAGAAGCATTGAAATACACAGCTCGAGAAGTTAAAATTTCCTCTTGTCAATCAGAGGAAGAAAAAATAGCAAACGAATTGTAAAGAAACTGAAACTACGACATACTTTGATTTCCGTATGTCTACAGCTCACCGAAATTCAAGAGGAAACACCCCCCTTTTAATAAGTATATGAACATTGGCTGCTGTTAGTTCCCCTGATACGTCTAGTTTTAGTGTCCATACTGATATGGGTAAAAGAACAGGGGGAAAGCGGCGGGTCACAGTTAATTACCAAATGTAACACCATCGGATACATGCCCGGGAGTCTTGACCCGCTCTCACCTTCAGGAAGCTGCCCTGTTTGACCACCAAAATAAAGCAATTGCTCCAAAGCCAACAAGACAAGCACGCATCCGAGTCCGACGCACAGCTTCGCAACACCACAGATGAGTTTCCGATGTCTGAAAACTAAGATACCAGATGAGAGGCTCAGGTGGCCAAGACAAGGTCTGGAAGACCCGGTGACTTTCAGGACAATACGTTGGATATAAAGCAGCGATGCGATGGGATCGAATGAATGAACCAAAACAAATCATTATCCATTCCATTACAATTGAAAAATCCGAAGATTTTCTTATATTTTATCAACTTTTATGGGTGGCGTCATTGTATGGCCTGCGACGCGTTAGACTGCACCCGTGTCACAGTCTCCCACGAGGCCTTCAATCCGAATGAGACCTACCCATCGGGATATTATTTCGATCAGCTATTAAGGAGCATTGTGAAGCAGAAATATGTCCAAAATACTTGGTTCAAACTCATGTTTGATTCGCCTGATTACGGCGAATAAGTCAAGTACAAAAACGTGGGTGAAAAACGACGAGGCGGTGTCGTTGCCCAAAGCCGAGGAAATCTCGAGGGTGGAGTGGTGGTTTTGGAGGAGGCGGGAGGACAACGCTTGTCGTCAGGGAACAGAATATGTACGAAGTAGCGGGACATTTCACGCACCACACAACACACGCACACACGCGCGTGCCCACACACCGCGGCGGGTGCCGGACAAGCCCCGCCCCAACACAATGGGCCGCCAATAGGACGCAACGGAGACCCCATCGAACCAAGACCATGCGGTCTCTTCCTCAGTACCTGGTATTTTCCCTTACCTCTTTGAGAGCGACAACCTACTGCCAATGGACGGTAG
>NW_021167079.1:4077475-4108146 GCF_003711515.1 Sodiomyces alkalinus F11 | reverse complement strand
CCCCCCCCCAAAGCTAACTTTTCTCAAGCCTCAAGTACCTTACCTAGCAGAACCCAGCCATGGGTGACATCCGGTCCCTTGTACTTAACGGCATCAAAGTACAAGGGTGGTGGATAGGACAAGCGGCGCCGACCCCCAGTCGGCCACCCCCCAATGCCGTCTCCTCCCGTGCTTCCGTTCTTCTCCTCTTAAATCTTTCTCTTCCTCCTCTCCCACAAGGCAGCTCAATGTTTTTGCCCTCTTTCCCTCCTCCACCTCCACCTCCACCTCCACTTCTCACCACTCACCACTCTGCACCAGCACCACGGCCACATCAGTACCTGACCACGATCTCCCCCCCCCCACGGATCGACCACACCTTTCGGCTCTGGATAGACGATTTAGAACAGGAGGGCTCTTGGATACCTTCTTCAACCAGAATCATTACGATCCGCCCACATTTCTCCGCCACGCCGCGTCTCGGGAAGCAGCTACATACAGTAGCTTCCCCATAAGCCATCCACGGTGCTCTCGGTGCCTGCCTCGCCCCAGATAGTACAGCTTCGACCTGCTTGGCCGCCTTCCGCGACGCGCATCCCCTCTCCTGTCGCGACTTTTACTCTTCACTTGCCCCAGAACCCGGCTCGAGACCGACACGCACGACCTAGGGTCCCACCACATCCTGCCGACTGCCTTCGACGCGACACGCAAATCGAGCGAGCACATCCCTTCTTTCATGCGATTCCTACCAGTTTCGGCTGGGCAAGAGGGTTGCTAGGACCAGGGGCTGAGCTTCAACCCGCCATTCTCGAATTTCGATCGATTACTCCTCCCTCCTCGGTATTCTGCCCTTGGTTTGGACAATGCAATCGTAATCTTCCACTGATACCATGGTATGTTTTTGGCAGCTCGAATATTATATTTTCTACTGCGGAGCATCAGTTATTGACTGGTTTCTCCCAGGTTCTCTTCAAGCGCAAACCGGTGCGATTCCTTCCACCAGCCGAAGTCAAGGACGACAATGCCGAGGTTCGTCGCGCCTACTCTAGGGATGCCGCGTGATGTCGACCACCATGAAGCCTGCGTTGCTAACGCCACTGCTTACTTAGGTTTGGCATATACCCCAAACTGGGGAGATCTTCACCCGCTATGAAGACTATCTCGCCAGGTAAGAGGACCATATGGTGGACATGTAGACGTGTCTCAGCAAGCTGACCTTCACCCAGGATGGATTTCTACAGGCAGGTAAGACTCGTTTTTTGTATCGTGGGGAGTAGTCATTCCGGTCAAGTCTCACAGGCTCACTCACCCGTTTCTCCAGCGTCGCTTCAACTGTCAGATCACGGGCCACTCTGGCTTGACCTTTTTTGAAGCCCTCAAGAGCGAGGTACGCATTCTGGCTCTGATTCCACCAATCCTCTCATCTGGCCTCTCTGACTAACCCTTATGGATCGCAGCGCGCCGGCGCCCAAGAAGTTGAAGAAGCCTTTCCCGAAGTCCTCAAGGGTCCTGTACTGCGCAACGTCCAGTTCCAGACCGTTTCTCGAATCGATACGCTTGTCGATAACATCTTCGAAGCTTTCCGCACCGACTTTTACCCTGGAGAGACTGTCACGGTCAAGCTGCCCAATGGCGAAAGACAACAGGGCGTGGTCCGAGAGAAGACGCGCTTTCCGCACAAGCTGCTGCCGGATGGCTCGGTCAGGCCGCCGACGACTAAATACTATGTCAGCATTGATGGCCGAGACGATGCCGAGACCGTGGTTGACGACAGCAACCTCTTCCGTGATCGCAAGACCTGGACCAAGGCGGTCCTGCGGTCCTTCGTCAAGCAAACTGTAACCCGCGAGGCCTGGAACGGCGCTCCCTGGCTTGTCAAGCATGACTACGCGACTATGTATCATATAGACACACGCATCCCCCCGCACCTCCGCTACGACACCAAGCTCCAAGAGAGGAAGCAGCTTCAGGCCCAAAGACGCGCTTCCCAACCCCAGCAACCGCAATCTCAGCAATCCCGGCCAAAAGAGGCGACGGCAAACGGCATAAGCGGGACTTTTCAGCCAGGCCCAGCGCGTCTTCCGGAGCTCAAACCGTCCTCTAACAAGGGCCACAAGAGCCAACTACAGCACCATCCGCCGCATCAGCAGCCGCCTCACTTCCCCCACGACATGAAGCACCCCCGTGCTCTGCTGAACGGCCCCGAGCAGGGCATCTTCCACACCCAGATTTCCGGGAACCCCTTTCAGCTCCCAAGCTTCCGCAACTCCGATCCTCCACTTCACCCTGTGACGGTCCCAGAACCCCCTCCTCCACCGCCGCCGCCGCCGAAGTATCCGATCGAAGACCTTGAGCTGGAACCACGGCCAGACAAGATCAGGCCGCCACTAGCCTTTATGTGCAACGACGTGCCGAGCGGGCCGAATACAAGCCGCAGCGACAACGACCTGAAGGAACCCAACGATGTTGTGAGACACATTTCGATGAGATCGATAGGCCCGTTGTTAGAAACTTGGGACACGCTCAATGTCTATTGCGAAATCTTCAAGCTAGATTCGTTCACGTTTGACGATTATGTGGAGGCATTGCACGTTGCTTCGGAAGAGACGCCTGTTCAGCTTTTCGAAGAAATCCATTGCGCGGTCCTCAAAATCCTTGTGAGCTCGGAAGCGGAGGGGGGCAAAGTCAACGTCCCGCTGCCCGAACTGGACGAGGACGATGACGAGGATGAGGAAGACGCGGCAGAGGAAGAGGCCCGGTCGCCAACACCCGACGAGGACAAGCCGCCTGCGCGTGCAACGAGAAGCAGTCTGGCCAAAGCCGAAGCCGAGCGATTGGCAGCCGAAGCCAGGGCAGCCGAGCTGGAGGCGGCGGCAGCCCAAGTCAAGCACCGTGCGGAGGATCTCCTTGAGGATTTTGAATGGGTTGAGCATCTGCGCAAGCGCAACTTCAAGGACGGCGGGTGGCAACGGATCATGGTTGGTTTGCTTCATCAGCTCTCCAAGGATGAGCGTCTGCAGGAACGGTGTGAGGAGTTGCTTGCCCGGCTCGTCCCCCCTGGCGAGGAGCCGACGCAGGAGACGGTGCTCCAAAACTACGCCAGCCTTGGCCTCGATTACCGCGTCGAAGCCTTGCAGATTATCTGCATACTCACAACCCGGGCCAGGGCTATCCGGGCGTACATGGAGGACTGCAGCGAGCAAATGACCTCGTATCGAAAGGAGAAGATTGAGTGGCAGAGGCAGAAGAAACAAGCGTGAGTCTCAGATTCCCTATTCCCGTCAATACTTGGGGTGAGGTATAGGCTAAAACGAGTGATGGCTCACAGGATTGAGGAGCTGCGGGCGCTAAATGATCAGCGCAAGATTCTTCTTCCCGAAAATATGCCACCCTCTCCGCCCCCTGAGCCCTCCAAGCCGGATGACGAATCCAAATCAGCAGACGTTGGCTCTCCAGCAACCCGGGATGGGGAGGTGTCCGAATCTGGTGAGGACGGTTCATCGAAGAGGCAGGGCCGGAGGCTGAACGATCGCGCTGCCGAACGGCAACGAAAGCGCAAGGAGGAGCAGGAACGCAAGGAGAAGGCGGCGGCCGAAGCTGCCAAGGTCCCCAAGCAGTCAAAACAATTCACCAAGCTCCTGAAGGACATCCAGAAGAAGGAAGACTTGATAAAGAATTGTGAGGAGCAAATCGGCATCATTGACAACGACCTCAGAGAAGCCGACTGCCCTCGTACGCGCGTCCTGGGTAAAGATCGGTTCTGGAACCGGTACTACTGGTTCGAGCGCAACGGCATGCCCTATGGCGGATTGCCCGACAGCTCCACAGCCTCGGCAGGCTACGCCAACGGCTGCATCTGGGTGCAGGGCCCGGACGACTTGGAGCGAGAGGGCTACATCGATCTTGCGCCGGAATACCAAAACGAATACAAGGCCAAGTTCGCTATGACGGTTCCCGAGCGGAAGGAGATGGAAGAAGGACCCACGAGCGTCTACACGGCGAGACAATGGGGCTACTACAGCGAGCCGGAACAGGTGGACAACCTCATCCGATGGCTCGACCCGCGCGGGCTGAACGAGAGCAAGCTGCGAAAAGAGCTGCTGAATTTCCGCGACAAGATTGCGAAGAACATGGAGAACCGGAAGAAGTACATTACGCCAGCGGAGACGAACAACGACAACAACGACAACAACAACGGGGAGGAGCCGAAGGAGTCGAAGCGAGGCGTGGCCTCGCGGACGCGACTGCGGCAGACCCCCGAGCCGACGACGCACTATCGCTGCTTGGTGTGGGAGAACACCACGGCCGTGGAGGAACTCGGCCATCTGCACTCCGAACCCCCTCCGCCGCCGCGCACCCGGAAACCGACCAAGAAGCGGCAGGCGGCGGAATCGGCCCCCGAACCGGCGCCTGCGCCGAAAACTCGACGGCGTAAATGAGCAGATTTCGCAATGCGGAGAAGACAGTGCCGGATGGCTTCAACGACGCGCATGTGTTTCAGTACATCCAGGTTCCGTGGCGGGGAGAATTCTTCTCCACACGATGGCGTTATATGGAATAGGACGGATACCAAACCCAAAAAAAGAGAGAGACGAGGACTAGGAGGCATGGAGTGGTTTATGGTTTTACTTTTGCCTTGCATGCATCCAGCGGCATCTTTCCTTCTTGGTTGTGTACCTAGTATGGGCGAAACATACAAAGGATTATCTTCAGTTGCGTGAACGAACGGAACGGCTATCTGCTTATGACGAAGCGAGTGGCAAGTGTCGACTGTGAGAACGAACGAGACAGCGGTGCACTTGGCAAAACGACGGGATCGGTCGAATACTACCACCTGAGTTAACGAGCGGCAAAAGAAGATAGCGTGGAGAAGGGAAGAAAGAAATATGAGAAAGGATCGAGGCGGGAACGCGTATTTATGTCCAGAGGCGTCGACCAGATCTCTCTGATCAGTTGGTTGGTACGACGTACGGATTACGACTCGGTCTGTGTATAAAGTTTAGTGTGGTAGATACAGAGTTACGGCAAAAGCTTCTACAGTCAGTCGTCACTGTCAGTCCTTTTCTCAGGCCACTGTAGATACCAGGTAGGTATGTTGATGCTTTAGGCAGGTACGATATATCATGGCGAAGTAGAAGGTTTTGGCCCCTTTAGGATACCGCAGCTCAGGTGTGTACGTTGTACACCCCTTCCCCATTCAGATTACGGATAATACTACCTTAAGGTACCTTAGTAAGTAAATGTGAACCAACCTTGGGTCGACCTCTTATTTATTCGAACTTTAATTCAGACTTCATCTACCTGTGATCTGATCCTTCTCATCGATTGCTACGTCATTCCTTTGCTTGTGATTTA
Source organism: Sodiomyces alkalinus F11 (assembly GCF_003711515.1). Classification (NCBI taxonomy): domain Eukaryota; kingdom Fungi; phylum Ascomycota; class Sordariomycetes; order Glomerellales; family Plectosphaerellaceae; genus Sodiomyces; species Sodiomyces alkalinus. The sequence goes on along the minus strand of NW_021167079.1, from coordinate 4,102,812 downwards.
TTGGTTGTCTGCCTCTGCGAGCTGTTACACGTCAAACTAGCACTTGTGGTGACAATCATGACTGGGGCGGAAATCTCGTGTGTGTATTGTGTCAAGTTACAAACGGTGCGAGTCCTTATATACATAATTATTCTTAGTTTATGACAGGTCGAGAGAGTCTTCCCCACGTTCTCAATCAAATATCATGAATGCTCCAGCCTTCCACGTTTCCCGCTATACTCATCTTGTAGATATGTTGTTCCTCGGACAGTATCCTCTCGTCTAGCGGATCTGCAACATGGAAACGACGCTGGCTAGCAAGCCGAAGAAGATCGAACGTGTGCTCCTCAGGGTGGTTCCATGTGTATACCAGGGCCTGGCCCTCCTCGTACAATCTCATGACGCTCCCGGGCTCATGGTGGTGCCGTACAGACGGCCTCTTACTTGGTTGATTCTTGATGCGGTAAGGAATCTCTTGCCGTGCCCTCCACGCACGATCCGTCATCGACCCTTCACCGCCGAGATCCTGCCATATCTGCAGAACGGCCTTCCGCGGGAAGCGCCGCGTAAAGTGTATGGCAAAGTCGGTTGCGCACATGGAGCACGCTCCAAACGTCGGTGTACCGTCGTTTCTTATCCAGGCGTCCATGGCCATCTCGCAGAGGGGCTGATAGCCGGACATGGTGCTGTCGAGGTTCAGGAGACAGACCACCGGTTCGTACAAGCAGTGAACGCACGCCCGTAAGTACGGAATGGTCGAGAGATTGATATCCCTACCGGATTCATGGTAACATGTACCAGTAGCCTTCATAACGAACTTGAGGCGGCGAGATCCAGCGGGAAACGCAGGGTCGTTGACGACTTTGGGATGCACCCAGCAGTCATTTGTAACCGGGTCGGGAACACGGAGAAACCTGTGAAATGGCCAAGGGTGCTGAACAAACGCCCCTAGGATCTTCTGCACGTACTCTCGGCGGTCCCGGTCGATGATGTCCCAATGCCTAATGCACTTGAGAGCCGTCTGGACGTGATCATGCCTCACTTCAAGCCTGAGGTAGTTCTCCCATGCGTCATCAAATAGGATGTAGGCATCTCCTTTCAAGGCTTTGGGGCAGGCGGTTTGCCACCTGGTGAACTTGGTGCCTATCTCTGCACTGTCTAGGTCTACGGGGTGGACAGCCACGCAACGGTCGCAGACCCAGCTGTCTATGCGATCGCGTGTCAGAATGAAAAGGTAGTCGAGCTGTTCGTCGGCCGTCATCAGGTTCTGGAGTGATCCCCCCGCGACGTGTCGCTGGTTAGACAGGCATGCCGGGATCTCGAAGACGATCGTGCGCAAAGCGCGGCAGGTTTGGGCCAGCATCAGACGGTCCGGCATGGGCATCGTTTCTATGATGAGTATGATGATGTCGATTGGCTGCTCGAGAATGTTGCAGACGGGATCCGTGTCGGGCTGTAGTAGTCGTTGGCGACCACGGAGTCGGTGCCAGAGATTCAGAAGTGTCGGCGTCTTTGAAAACAGACGCATTTTGTTCGGTGCCATGATCGAAGAGCTTGATACCGACTGGCAACTGCGGAAAGGTGAGAGAAAAGGGAAAGACCGAGCGTGCGGTGACTGGGCTGAATCTGTTCGTGATGGCAAGCAGAACCAAGTTTGGGCCCTGGGGATCTGTCTAGAACATGTTATATATACTCCGTCTTCCAACGCCCAGGGCACGATATACCGACATGTGATTATTGGAACTCTAATCTATTCTGGTAGCCTGTAGCTTAGTGGCAAAGGACTATACGGCGGCTGCTGCCACTTCACCTGGCTACCGCCACCAACTCTGATTCAGTTTTTGTGGCTATGGTTTCTTTGCCTCGTAATAACTCTAGAACATCGCGACTATGGGATGCGTGCCTGCCAGTTGGAAAGCGAACCCCAACCGCTAAACTAATTGCTGGACCTGGTGGGCTGTAACGCCAACAGTGGCAGCACTCTGCTTCACTTTAAACGGCAGGAGTGAGACGGAGTAGGTAAGGACGTAAGGTAGGCGAAGGTCGGCCCTGGTTCTATCTTAATCGGGTAGGTATAACTGGGTAAGACCGGGCAGGATCGGCGCTTGACCGGTACTGCCTTCCGTCTGATGGCCAGATCAGATCATCAGCTCGCTTGCCATGGGGATGGGTTCTGAGTACCTTGTTATAAAACCCCGCGCCCGCGGCCGGCTCCTGTAAACAAAACCTCGACATAACAACAAGCGGTCCAACCGTATCACTCATCATCACATGTCTTACCCTGGTCTTCCTTCTTCTTCTTCTTCTTCTTCTTCTTCTTTTTTAAAATATATATATATTTCTTACACCTTTCGCTTCAGTCTCACTGACTCACCAGGTCTCATGCTACACCACACTCTCTGCGCAATGGTTCGTTTGAGATCGACTCGAAGACAGACGAACATCATCATACTCTATCACAGGTCGCATCGTATGAGCACTCACCACTCCATCACTTGTGTAAAGTCGCTCATCATTTCATTAGCACCCCCCAGTAACCGTACTTCCGATTGATTCTATCATTCTTCCCGTCGTTCGCTCTCACTATCGACACTTCTTGCCCCTTGCTTCGACATAGCTAGACGGTCGTTACATTCATTCACACAGCATCAATACACACCATACTTCGCCTCACATCCACTCATACAACATCAATCAATACCCCATATTATCCCACGTTCGTTAGAGGATCAACAACCACCATAGCCTGCGAAGCAGCTTAGGGAACTTTTATACACCGGTTATGGACCTCTGGTGGCCCTGTTCGGAATATTCCTCGCCGAGCTGAACCATCTTCGAGATGGTGAAAGGCGTCGGCAGTTCTGGTGGCGGGTTATGGTTAATGGTCCCCGGGCCCCGGCCGCCCGAAGACGACAAAGTGGAAGCGCCGCTACCGACTGGCGTTGTCGTCTATCGAGCCGGCGAGTCTGTCCAATCGCTCACAGATTGGGAAATAATAAAATTACAGAACAAGTCAGAGAATGCGGAGGAGAAGAGAGCGAGGTTGGAGCGACTTTCACCTGGTGGTGACCTTGCTGACGTTGCTATTTGGATGCGTAATAACTGGGTGCTCTCTAATTATTATAGCTGGACTTTTATTGCCGTCAACCTGGGCTCTTTCATAATAGTTATTCCCGTCTATTCCCGAGAAAATATATCTATCTAATTATAGAACCCCCGCCCGTTTATTCAAACCCTGAAGAATAAGAACCCCCAGGCAAAGATCCCGAGTTTCTCAGTGGGTATGGGTCGTAATTTATACGAAATTCCGCCAAACCAAGGAAGCGTCGCGTGGGAGTATTCGTAGTGACACCAGGTAGGAATACCCACGAAAAGCGCGCCATCTCGAGGTTCTTGAGGTCCCGTCGCAGAAAGGTGCGCAATCTAAGTCGGTGGACGTGGCGCGGGTCGACGATAGGTTTGTTCATATAACACGGCGGAGGAAAAATGATCACAGAAAGGCCCGGACCGAACAAGTTTGGGCAACTTCGAAGACATCAGTCTACTTGACGTGAACCGCCAGTATATGAAATTTACCTACTGAAGAGGGCGCCCCCGGGACCAGGCTATTGCAAGACGGTTCCAGTCCTCCTTTAATACCGTGAGAACCCCGAAGAACGCCAGCCTGGCAGGCTCACTTTATCCTGTCGCCGAATGCCTAGCCATGCAAACTCCCTCTACGTCGTTAAATCGCTCTCTTCTTGACCCATGACCATCGTCTACACCCATCGATGCTCCCTCCCACAAGTTGTCATTGTCATGCAGCGTCCCCCTCCTTTCTTCACCCACACCTTACTCCAGAACCTCAAGCTCCTTCAACACTGACGCCTTGGTCGCAATCTTCTTCATCTGCGTATCCTCCAATTTCTCGCCTCCAGCAAGTCTCATCTCCAGGTCCTCAATCGCCCGCACCTTCTTCTGCAGACTCCGAACCTTCTTCGCGTTAGGATTTTGGCTCATGTCCGCGCCATTGCTGGCCGCCTCGCTCTCGGCTCCTGTCGCCGCCGCCGCCGCCGCCGCCGCCGGAGGCGCCAAGGTCGGCTGTACCGCGTTGCCATTCGCATTTCCGTTTTGCCCACGCGTCGTGTTGCTCCTGTTACGGCGCGCGCTCGGGTTCCTAGACTGGCTCCGGTGGCCACGGTGGTTGCCGTTCTGATTGCCGCCCTGGCCTCGTCGCTCAGGGCTGCGCCTGTCGTTGTTGTTACCGAACCCGTTTCCGTGCTCGCGCCCGTTCGTCGGCGGCGCCAACGAGGCACCACCACTACCACCATTACCCGCCGCGCTGCCCTCCCTGTTGCCTTCACCGTCCTTCGGCTTCCGATTCCGCTTCTTCTTGTTCTTCTGTGCCGTCTTGGACAAATTCTCATTGCCCTCGACAGGCTCGGCGCCCGGAACGGCCGGTACCGCACCGGGTACCGACTGACCTGGCTCCGCACCAGGCACCGTGCGCCGCGCCCGCCCAAAGCCGTTGAGGCCGATGGATGGGATGCCGTTCCCGACCACGTGCGCCGCCCCGCCTTCATCCTCCCGCTTGAAGTGCAGCGGTGTCGCCAGACCGCGCGCACCGGGCGGCCGGTACGCGCCTGCGGGCTTGCTCGGCGTCTTAACCGAGCCCAGATACTTGGTCGCCGACGCGTGAGGGGCAGGGACGGGGTTCAACACGTCTCCCCCGGCCACGGTGGCAGGGTCCAGAGGCCTCCAGAGAACGTTGTACAGCTCGACCATGTCCTCGGCGTACATGAGCGCGCCGCTTACGTGCCACAGCTTTACGCCGTTGTCCACGCGCAGACGTGGGGAGGTGGTCGCCGTCATGATGTAGCGGCTGTCGGGGCTCCATGTGCAGAGACTCGGGTTGCCGCCCTCGATGGTGCAGACCTTGCGGAAGTCCTTTTCGAGATCATATATGTCCATCTGGCCCGTCAGGTTACCGAAGCCAGCGACCAGCGCGAACCGACCGGTCGGAGAGAAAATAATCGTGTTGCGGGGCCCGATCGGGAACGAATGCGTCGCCACCGCCCGCTGGTTGAAGATGGTCGTCTTCGCCGGCGTGTATCCGTACACCACGCCGAACTCTTTCGAGTTGGGAGACCATGTGACGTCGTGAATCGGCCCCTCCTTGTCGAGGCTGATGCGCGCATCGAGGCTGCCATCTACGCCCAGCAGGTACAGCGTCGTCTCGCCGTAGTAGCTCTTGTTGGTCTTGTCCACGTCCGTCTGCGCGAGGACGAGAAGAGCAGTGCCCTTCTGGTTCCACTTGAGCTGCACCTTGTCGCCCTTGAAAAAGGTCTTTTGCGAAACGGGACGGGTGAACTGAGGTACGTGGTACACCTTGACAGCAGCGGGTTGTCCCTAAAGAAAGGAAGAAACAAAATACACGTTAGCTTCAAGCAAACTCCGGCAAAAGGAAAGAGAGAAAGAGAGACGGGGGGGACGAGATGCGCACTTTACGTTCAGGGATAAAGACGGCAACAGAGTGCGTCTGACCGGGGGAGAGCGCAAAGTCCGCCACGCCCTCGATGCAGAGCTTGTTCCACACGGTGCGGAGATCATGGCTTTCGTAAAATTGGACCTCGTTGGTGACAACCCGGGCGCAAAACTTCTCGTCGGCAGTGTATTGGATGTTCCAACCTCCTGCCGCCTTCTGAACGTAGCAGCCCAGTGGCTGCTTGTCGGGGCCCTGGACGCCTTCCTCGACGGTGCGCCAGATCTTGAGGTTCTTGGTAGCGTCGCCGTTCTCGTCCTTCCCAGGGCGCTCCCAAGTGACGAGGAAAGTGCCAAGTGGTGAGAAGCCCAGCTCATAGACGTTGAGGATGGGGATGGTCACGATGACCTGGCCGTCGGAGGCGCTGACAACGGTCACGGACTGCGGATCGGCCCATGCGAAGTAGCGACCACAGCCAGAGTAAGCACAACACCGGAGGTTCCCTTCGGGCTTGGTGAACCCAGGAAGCGGTTCGTAGGCGGGGGCGGCATCAGTGATGCCGATGCCCTTCTGAGTTCGGTAGGCAAACTGCAACGGAGACGCCATGACTAGTGAAAGTACAGCGAGAATCGATTGCAGAGCTGTTTAGAGGCGGGGGAGAACGTTCTTTGGTAGTGGGACGGGGTCAGCTTGATGATTTCGTTGTTGTTTTTTTAGTCGTCGAATCGTCGAGTCCTTGAGTTCTTGTATGGTTTTCGGAGCGATCCTTAGACCTGCAGCACACCTGCCACGACGTCTTTTCTTTTGGAGGTTTCTTCGCGGTTGACTGCTTGTGACTTTGTCGGGAGTTTTGTCACGTTGTTTTTCGGTAGTCAGCAAGTCAGCGAGCAGAGGAAGAAGATACACCCGAAAGTGACGCGTTGGTTGTTTGTTGTTGGATCGGGGTCCCAAGTGATCAATCCGAAGGATGGTCAGCCGAGCCGAAGGATACCAAATCAGAAAGGAATCGGTGTAACTCGGGGAGAGGAGAAGGGAAGAAACAATCGAAAGAACGTGAAAAGGGAGGAGAAGAAGGGCCAAAGGCACGAAGCACCCTCAGGGACGGTTGGCGCGAACCGGTGTGTGTGTGGTTGGGGACTGGGGGAAGGAGGAAAAGGAAGAAGAAAAAAAAGAGGGAAGAGTTTGAGGAAGAACGGTAGTCGACGGTAGTCAGGTCATAGTCTATGTAACTGGGTACTTTGGCGTTGAATTTTTTGGAGGCTTTTTTTAGGGGGATTTTTTTCTTCTTTCCTTTTGCCTTTCTGCACGCACTGCCTTCTCGATTGGCCCAGACTAGAATGTAACAAGCATTTTACACCAATCACCGTTATGGGCTAGACCTTTGTCTACCGTGAGTGGAGATTCAAGTTTCATGCACGAGGTACTTCGTACCTTATGTACGTAAGGTAAGGTAGGTACCTTGTTTGGGGACCCCTTTGGCCTTTGGGCACCTAAGGTACCTAACCCAAGTACTTCCCCTACCTGGAGAAATCCGACTTGGTCAGTCTCAGGGATGAAATCAAGGACTCGTCGAGGAGAAATCCTGCGGTGCAGTAGGAGTCGTTAAGTCACGCGAGGAGAGACCAAGACATGCCACATAGGTACCATTAGGTGGGTGGGGTACCGAAGGTAGGTAGGTACCTTAGGCATCTACGAAGTATATTCACACCCCACCATGTCCTTATAACTCCTAGCTTTTATTCAAGTTGATGGTGTCTCGGCAGCCTCAGGGCTTTCGCAGGTTCTCTGCCTTGTCGCTACTCTAAAACTAAAAGAACTCTGGTCTCGCTGGGTGATACGTCTAGGAGTTGCTGTTCGGAGTTGCTCTTCTGTGCCCATCCTCATCGACTTTGCATGGGCGTCTGTCTGACTACCTGATTCCATATCCCATGGATCTTCCCCGAATGTGAAGATCCTGAATCAGAGAATTACGAGTCAGAATAGATGTTTGTCGGCTTCAGGTCACTGTCACCCGGGGTTCATAGCAGTCGGGTTTAAGCGTCGGAGGAATAGACCAGGGCAGAGAAGTAGGGTAGACATATAATACCACCGAGATACAATCGTGAGGCAATCATGGTCACTGATGAAAATACTCGAAGAAGGCCCATCGATATTTTCAACCGCTACAGGTCCATCTGACTCACTTTCTGCTTTGCTTCATTAGCTCCTCTAATGAATTGGCTTTGTTCCTGGTGAACTCGGTTCTTTTATTAATATTCCATGTGGTCGTTCAAATATATCCCAATCGAACGAAGTATGTACGTACCTGAGCCAGAGACTCGTCCCAAACCTTAATCACCCAATCACCCCTGTACCTTACCTGTCTGTCTCCATACCAAGGTACACGTGTACATATTCAGCCCCATGGAAATGTGGCTTCAAATGGCACGTGCACGAGGCGGTGCAAGGGGACGGGGACATTGTTGCAAATGCAAGCTGATGCGAGAGAAATTGGCTGGCCCCCATCCCTTCTACGCATACAGGGAAAAAGGGCAGAGACGCAACTTCAAGGGGCAACGCGAACACGACACAAAGACTGACCATCCTGTCTTCGGTCCCTCTACCCATCGATTCTCGACCTCTCCAATTGGGTACCAGGTAGATTCGAAGACTAGATCACTTTCTGCGAAGGTCTCTGAGCTACCTACCCGCCCCAAATGCAACCGTAGAACGATTTGACGATCCATCTTCCAGACTCGTTCTTTTCCCGTCTCAACAAGCACAGCGCGCTGCCACTTTTCGAGCCATCCCTTAGGTCTCTGCATCCAGGGAGGGCCAGGCCACGCCGATCTCGAGTCGCTCGAGATATTGCACTACCAAACACCACCTAATAAAATACCCGCTCTTTTTCTTTCAGCCACTTCACCACCAACCACACTTGGTCTCTCCCCTGTCTGGACCCCTAAAAAGAAGAGACCCGGTCCTCCGACGTCGACAACCTCCACAGACAATCCCCTCGCCATCCCTCACTTCCAAGAACCAGTTCGCTTTTACAGATAGATCATGGCATCCACAGGTGGCCTAACTCGACGCCGCGGCGCCGGCGGTGGGGACGCGGGCGGCGAAGGCGGCAGCAACGGGGCTAGCCGCAACAACAGCTCCAGCAACTTCCGCGACAGCGCCCCTGAGACGAGCTACGAGAGCACCGAGAACGGCCATAAGATCGCCTTCGACCCCCGCGACATCAGCGAGAGCGCCGAACGGAGCAAGCAGCCCAAGCTGACCCTCATGGAAGAGGTCCTCCTCCTGGGCCTCAAAGACAAGCAGGTATGGATAGGTGGCCCTACCTCTACTCCCGCCACGATATGCATTGTGTACCTTACCCTTCTGTCCGCCTTGGTCTTGGCATACATACATACAGCCGGAAGCTAACCATGACGTCTTTTCCCCCCCTTCCTTTCCACTAGGGCTACCTCTCGTTTTGGAACGATAACATCTCGTACGCATTGAGAGGCTGCATCGTTCTCGAACTCGCCTTCCGTGGTCGCGTCAGCATGCAGAAGGATCCCTCGCGGCGACGATTCCCTCTTGCAGACCGCCTCATTGAGGTCATCGACGACACCCTCACCGGCGAAGTCCTCCTGGACGAGGCCCTTAAGATGATGAAGCAGAGCGAGAAGATGAGCGTCAGCGACTGGATCGACCTGATGAGCGGTATGTTCTCTCCGACCCATGCCAGTTGGGGCTAAGAAACCGCTGTTGGAACCATACCTTGTCCCTGTTATGCATTCCCCTTCCCTTCTCTTCTTTTCCCCATTATCCAATACAGAGCAGGTATTTCGAAGAGATAGACTTGCTAACGTCACTTATTACCCGCTCCGGTATAGGCGAGACATGGAACTTGATGAAGATCGGCTATCAACTAAAGCAGGTCCGCGAGCGACTTGCCAAAGGTCTTGTGGATAAGGGCATCCTCCGTACCGAAAAGCGCAATTTCCTTCTTTTTGACATGGCAACCCACCCCGTCGCCGACGGCGGCGCAAAGGACGAGATACGCCGTCGGGTTCGCAACGTCCTCACCCAGCGCACCGTCGTCCTCCCATCGTCCCAGTTCCTGCCCGAGGCTCTCGACTTCCGTTGCCTCCGCACTGTCTCCATGGTCTGCGCAGCCTACGCTGCCAACGTGCTCGAGAACGCCCTCAGTACTCTCGGACACGAGGCGCGCGAGCGCGCCTTTGCACAGACGGACGATTTGCTCGCCGATTACAGCCAGTGGCCCTTTGGCAAGAAGGCCGTCGGGAACGGTATCGGAGCTAACCTGCCGCAGCTCATAAACGAGGTACGTCGCCGTTGGTTCGTCCGAGAATCGGGGCAGAAAAGTGTTACAGCTTTCTGCTGGAGCTTACAGTGTAGTGTGCTGACACTTATCTCTGCACGTAACAGGAAGTAAACAACAACAAAGATAAGGAGCTGCAACTCGAGGTCGTCGCTGCCTGTCTCAGCGTTTTCACGAGGCTCGATTCTCTGCTATAAAGATGACGCTCGCTCGCGACCTCAATCAATCCCCTTAGTCGATTCCCTCCTCGCCCGATCCGTTATACCGTTCTTCAGCCGAGAGACTAGGGATACGCTTACTTTATATACGCCCTCACCCTCATTCGATCCCATGGTTTTTTCACCTCCTCTCAATAAACGCTCGCCTCACCTCTTCATGACCCAACGAAAGAAACGCTGGAACTCGCATAATAACAGGACGGCAAGGATCATCCATCGGATTCCACGGGGCAGGGGCAAGTTATTAACATTCGGCGGCGACGGCTGGGAGGGGACAAGGCCTGGACCTCTACTCACAATCGGGGGTTAAACTAGGCCTGTGCACAAAGGGCTGGAAGAAAACAAAAAGTTGTATTGGGCTGTGCCATGTTCTTTCGGCTTTGCGGGGGATAAGCGGTTCCTGGAGCTGCCTACCCGCCGCGTCGATTGGTTTGTTCTGCCCTGAAATGGAATGTGGGCAGGGGAAGAAGTCGTGTCAATCCGACATTATCTCAGTCTACCTTAGTCAATCTCGGTTCCTAGTTCTTATACTTTTTTTCCTTTTTTTTTCCTTTTTTTCTTCTCCCTCTTCTTATTTTCTTCTATTACCATATGCGTTTCTGTTCTTTTTATTTTATTTATTTTTGGGTTTGTTTTCTTTCTTCTTCTGCTTCATGTGTCCTCAACTCTCCTACAGGATATCTGGGGGCCAGCGGAAAAGGGAAAGGAATCCAAACGGGGACAGAAATGGGGAGATGAGAGGACAAGAGAGAGTATGTAGTAGACCTGTATGTTGGAACTTGGCGTTCACGGTACGCGAGAACGTTGCCTATCTTCTTGTTCATTTTGAAACAATCTTCACTCGTCGATTGATGTGAAAAGGAATGGAAAGAGGCCGGCCCATGGAATGAATAGTGAATCTTAAGCCAAGTGAAGAGATTGACGGGGGGTGATGACTTGATTGATAGGAACCACCATAGTGCTATTTGCGTGGATGTGATATTCTGGACTACCTGCCTGCCCATCCTCAAGTCATGGTTCCACACGCCGCAACGCCGTGGAAATGAAAAAAAGAAGCATCGTCAGTTACAGTTTTCCATAAGCCGAGCTCTCGGTCGCGTTACCGTCATCCCACTTATTTCTTCTTCCGCCCACCGCCACCGCCCATACCAAGACCGCCTCCCTCGAACCCGGGCCGTCCTTTCTTCTTGCCCGACGCAGCAGCGACAGCCTTGCGGCCAGCCCGGCCCAGCTTCTTGTCTTCACGACGCTTCTTAAGGTTCTCGTCGCGCTTCTTCTGTTTCTCCCGGACGGCCCGCTGGACGCCCTCGGACCGCTCCTTCCACTCCCGTTCGGTCTTCTTCTTCTGCTTCTCCTTGCGCTTGACGGCCTTCTTGAGCAGTGCCTCGTCATCACGGATGCGCTCTCCCTCGGCTCGCCGCCGCGCGATCAACCACGCCTCCTTCTCGGCGATGTCATTCTGCTTGACCTCGTCCAGGGCCGCCGTCCGCTTCTTCTGGTTTTGCAGCTTGCTGAGCGCCGTCTTGGGGTCCGACGGTCCTTTCTTCTTCTTCTGCTGTAGCTCGTACGTGAGGTCGCGCGACAGCCGCGTGTCGTCGTTGAAGACGACCCGTCCGAAGGCGTAGTCGGTCGGCCCGCCCTCGTCGTCGTCCTCGTCGGCGAGGAGGTGGTCAAGCGCGGGCGACATGATGCTGGGCGAGTTGGAGGCAAGGGCTTCGTCGCGTTTCCGCTCCTCCTCGAGTTTCGCCTGTCGGCGCAGCTCTCTCTTGTGCGCTTTCCGCTGCTCTTGTCTCGCCCGCTGCGCCTCGATCAGCTCCTGTCTCGTGCGGATCGGCTTGCCATCTGGGCCGATGGCCTTCCTGGCCGCTTGCAGTTCGGCAATGCGCGCAGCCAAGCGGGCTTTGAGGGCTGAAGTGTCTTGTGGGATCTTGATCTGCTTAGGCTTTTCCGACGGTGGTACGGTAGAGTTGATTGATGTCGTGGTACTTGCCGCCTCGTTACCGGTGGAGGATGCGGCTTGATGCGCTGTTGTGTTGTCATTGCCGTCGAAAACAGGCGATTGGGATGCTGATCTAGGGCTGGAATCGATCGAATCGGCGGGTTTCGGCTCCGCTTCCGTTGGAGCAGACGCAGGCGCGGGAGATTTCGTCGACGTGGCGCCAGTGGTGGCAGTCTTTTTCGCGTCTCCGGCGTCGGCTTCTTCGGCATCAGACTCGCCCGATACCGTTTCGTAACCGTCATCAGCATCTTCATCCTCGGCCTTTTTCTCCGTGTTTGTCGCCTTCGTATTCCCGGATTGCTTCTTCGACTGAGCCGGCTTCCCATTAGAGGCCTTGTCTCCCGTTTCGTCTCCCTTTTCACCTGTCTTGTTGGCTGCTGCCGCTGCTGCTTTAGCCGCCTTCTTCTGGGCTTTCTTCTCTGCCTTCCTTGCCTGTTTCGCCTTGCGCTCCGCCTTCCTACCGTCCCGGTTCGCAGCCCTCATCAGCTCCTCCTGTGTCATGTCGGCGGGGTTGTCGTCTGGGACGTTGGCGAGGGGTTCCAGCTCTCGATCCTCGTCACCATCCTGGCCGAGCTTCTGTTTCTTATGAGGCCCCTCAACCTTTCTCCTCAGGCCTTCCCCAGGGACCTCCTTTGTTACGCCAGGGATCACTTCGTCACCATTGTCATTGTCGTTGACATCTTCCTTCTCTGCCCGCTGGATTTCCTGCAACTTCCTCTTGTTCTTTGCCCGCTCTTCCATAACCTCTTTGGCACTCCGGTTGAGGTCACTGTCGGGGTCCAGCTTGCTCATGCGGGCAGCCTTGGCTTCTGCCTTGGTCTGCTTCTTGCGATTCCATTGATCCTATGGACGAACCAGCACTGGTAAGTGTCTTTGCTCCAGCTAGTCATGCTGAAAGAGAGTGGATTGGAGGCAGGGCAGGAGCAGGCAGGAGCAGGCAGGGCAGGCAGTGCCAAAACAATGAATAAGCTGCTTGGGACATACCGAATTGTCCTCTCCGTAATACATTTTGGCCGGAATAAGGGATAAAAGGCCATCAAATGCCTTCGCGTGCTCGCGTAAGCGGTCCTAGAGCATAGAAATAACAGGCGTCAGTATGTTTGCTGGACTTCTTTTGCATCTGTGTCGATCAATGCTGAAGGTATTTCCCAGTAAAATGGCCCTGGATAGGGAACTATAATCACCGACCTGAAGTGAAGAGTCGGCCATTGTGGTATTACTCTCCCCTAGAAGTCTACACTGCAGGATTTCCGGTGTACGTTCTAGTAAGGAAGCCAACCTGTATGGACAGCCTCTTTAGAGAGGGAGATGGGCTGCGGTCGGCGGTTCGAGGTTGAAGAAGACCAGCAAAAAGAAGGCTTGAGGCTGGACTTGCCTGAGAATTTACTGGGGCTCACTTTCATCTGCACCATGGGGTTGGCCAGTGCTTTTTTTCACACGCATCTCGCAACTTTTTTCGGCCTGTGGAGATGTCGCTTGTGTGAAATCTTGGCGCCAAACAACTTTTTTCCCTTGAATGCGGAGTAATACACAGAGTACATAGGTACTCCGCATGTGCAGTCATTAGGTACAGTGAGTGAGCAAAAATTTCGGGATAACCCAAAGTAGAATGCCTCGAAACTTTTGGGGAACACTTTTATATCAGGGCAGAACCATATTATGTTGCAAAAGTAACGAATCACTGCATCTTTAAAATGTACCGAAATTATTGCTCACCCACTGTACCTAGTCGGGGTCCCTGGTTTTAGGCGGTGAACAGAACCAATTGCTGATTACTAAGTACGATAAGGTACTGAGTACAATAGAGGAGTCTCTGCTGTCTACCTTACGTTATCGGTAACAGACTCCCTTACTAAGGTACCTACCTATTAACACGCCTTGTCTGGGCCTATGACCTTAACTGACGTACAGGTAGAGCTGCTAACATAAAGTTTTAACATTTACGACTGTCTGACCAGTTACTAGACTCTAACCTTAAACCTCATACCAGGGTAGGTACCTAACCTTATCTATACATATATATATTCAGTAACCACCTCTATGACCACAACCGCTGGAATACAAAGCAGGTCACCATGGTCCGCAACTCAAGCATAGTCCATAGAGTATTCCTCATGTACTGATTAAACACTGTTGATTAAAGCTACATTTCGGCCCTATAGCGTTGTGCCCAAAACAAAGGCCATGCGTGTCGGAAGGAGTCAATGACCTTTGCCTTCGCTGAATCAAATCCCAGGGCCTAGATCGCCGTCAAAAAGCCTGGCCAAACGCCGTCAGACCTCTCGTAACAAGGCCCGCCTGTACTCCTTTCTTATGCTTGATCAAGCCCGAAGCATTGAGCATCCGGCATAACGATGTTGGCCAAATCCCGAAACAAACGACACGCCATCATAAGTAGTACAACCCAGTGCCTCCCAAGACTCTTTCACCCCGTCGACCAGCTGACCAGAATCCACGCCATCGCCAACAATCACTTGACCTTCCAAACCTCTCTATTTCTCCCTGCAGACACCCGAGTAAACCGCTCGACGAGAAATCAATAAACAAATAAAAAGAGGATAGAAGATACAACAACAAGGGGGGGGGGGAAGCACCAATCTCTCTAGGACTGGATCGTTTCGAGTGAATCACATCGTCGACACCTGGAATGACAGGTCAGTAGTCAGTGGCCGGGGAATGATTCATTCCATTTGCCTGGGCGCTCGTGGTTGAGACTTCGGGTTCTCGTCTGGAACCCAGGCGCCTCGGGGTTTCTGTGAAGTAGGTGGACCGACCAACATCCGAGAGAGTAGCGATGCTGGTCACCGCCAACATCTGGAGGTTTCGTCGTTTTCCATCGCGATAAAATGATGGTGAAAAGCGTTTTGGGATGTAATAGTTCCCCTTTTGTCAGGGTAGTGCCATGTTCAGAGCATGCTAAGCCCCAACGCCGGTAAGAGAAAGGGCTTGCGGCTGGAGAGAGTAGGCATTGCCCGACTTTCCGTTTACTTCGCCCAATTTCTGCCGCTCCGCCTTCTCCCGCTCTAGCTGTTCTTTTTCCGACTTGGTAATCCGGGGTTTGCGCGGTGCAGAGCCTCCTCGCGACCCACGGCCTCCGCGGGAACCCGGCCCCCCTCCTCGGCCAGTTCCACCTTCGGCACCGCCGCGAGCTGCACCCCCTCGGCCACCACGGCCGCCGCGACTACCACGACCGCGTTTGGGGGGGCCATCATTGCTATTTCGAGTTAGCCTCTTGTTTGAACATATCGCACTCATCTAAGCGCGACAAAAAGCAAAGAGTAGAAGAAGAAGAAAAAAGGGGGGTGGGTTGGCGGGGGATTCATACCCATTATTGGCCGGCTTCTCGGGCTCTGATATCAGAGGGCCAGAGTATACAAAGAAGCCATCCCGGCTAGCGGCGGCTTGCTCTTCCCACAAGAGCTCCGAGTCGTCGACAAAGTCATCGTCCTTGTCATACTCATCTTCTTTGAAATTGCGTTTCTTCTTCTTGGGCTTTTCAACAACGTCTTGCCCGCTCGCCATGCCGCCCATCTCGACGTTGCTGGCTTCCTTGTCGGAATCCTCCGACATCTCATCGCCCGATTCCTGGCCCGCCGCGGCCTTCTCTAAGGCGGCCGAAGCCGCCGCGATGCGAGCTTTTCGGTCCCGCTGGGCCGCCAGGCGGGGGTGAAGGGCGTCCCATCCATAACGCGCCTCAGCCTCGCGCATGAAATTGACGTACTTGTTCGTTTCGCCGGCCTTGAGTGGGATGTGCAAAACGATAGACGGCGCTTGGATCTCCATGCCAGGCTCTGCCTTGCCAAAATCAAGAATCGACCGGCTGTGATCCAGGGGCGTCTCATCGAGGCTTGCCAGTTTCGGCGACGATATGACCGTGGCCGACTTTTGCGGTTTCTGGCGCGGTGACGGCTTTTTGGAGGCAGTGGCGCTTGCGGTGAGAGTTGTTTCCTTGGGCTTTGCATCGGCTTTGGTATTTGAGGCCGGCGGCGACGGTGCGTGCTTCTTTAGCTCTGACACGGATGTTTTCGCCACGGGCGGAGGCGCAGCTCGGGCCGGCTGCAAAGGAGACGTCGGTCTTGAAACGGAGCCTCGTGCTTGTTGGGTTTGCTGCTGTTGGACCGAAGCATGCTGAGGAGGCTGACGGGAAGGTGATGCTACGTTGGGTATCGGATCGACAAGGCTCGCGATAGAGGGAGATGCGCTGGCACGGTTCACCACCGGAGCCGCAGAACGAGGTGATGTGGCGCTACCGAAAATCCCACGTACCGGATCGTAGTTACCGCGGATAGGGTCGTAGCTCTGGCCGCTCGTGCGTGTTGGCAGGGTTGAAGTAGCGGCGGGGGCAGGGGCAGCGTCAGTACTGTTGGATTGGTGACGTTGTAAATGTAGCGAGTGAGGGGGCTCCGGGTCGGCATTCAAGATGCTCTGCATAGAGCGGGGAAGCTCTTCGCGTTTGGGAGCTTTCTGGGGCACGTGTTCGTGCTGCGAGAACGAAGGCGTACGCCGAGCCGATGACGAGGTATCGGGGTCGACCAAGTGTGCAATGGAGGGTTGTCTAGATCCAGGGGCGGTGAGAGATTTGGAGTCCCCGGGCGGAGAATCGTCGTCCTGGGTGGGTGCGCCCTTCCGTTTCCTTTGCACCGGGGGGGCATTGGGGTCGCGTGGCTTCCTAGGGCGTCGTACCTTGGGCGCGTCGGTTGCAGGGGCGCCGTCGGCATTCTTAGACTTCACCGTCGAACCAGGTTTGCGACCAGGCTTCTTTCTAGGCAAACCAGCGGCAGTAAGGCGAACTTCCGGTTCGGTCGCCTGGGTTTCTCCCAATCGGGGCTGCGATGGGTCGACTATGATCTCGTCCATATCCATTTCGTGGTTGAATTTGGCTTGGGTCGCTGGCTGGGAGTTGGGTTCTGTTATGGGGCTCGAAAGGGGAGATGAAAGATCAGGGGATGGACTTTGGCTCTGGTGCATACAAAAGTCGCCTCCCGTTGCCATAATACAGGGGAAGAGAAAGCGCGAGTGCAAATCAGAGATGAAAGCAGTGTATCCTGATTCTCAATGTGTCTCCGGTCTTGAAGGATTTCCAGTATCGTCCTGGAAAGTAATCACTCAATCAATCCGATCTGGGGGTTGCCCTTTTTTTTTTTTTTTTTTTTTTTTTTTTTTTTTTTGCGCACCACCACGTTCGAACGCGGGAATCCTAGTTGGGTGTTGTGAATAGCCTCGCTATCAGTGACGAGGGCGTGTCTCAAAGGCGACAGTGGAACTTTTCGAGTTCAGAAATTATGTAATCCGGATGCGGGTTGGGTCTTCCTGGCTAGTCGAAGTGATTAGTGGTGGATCTTGGGGGAACCCAAATCGTGCGGAGTCGGAGGTCGGGTGGAATATGGGAATAACCTCATCCCCCAGTGACCGGGTTGGCTGCGTTGGACAATCCTAATGCTCAAAGCCCCGAAACTCCTTCCCTGCCCGGAGTGATATCAGGGGGAAAAGGGCACCTGAGAAACCAGCAGAGCGATCCGCACAAAATGCAGTGCTTTTGACCGATGCAAACTGTAGGGGAAGCGGTCTACTTGATGGAAATGAGTGGTAGACGACCGAGTTTGCTGGGTTGTGGTGGGGGGAAAAGGAGGAAGAGAGGAGAAATGGTTGTGCGAAATGAATGATGGGGATGGCGACGTTTTTGGAGAAGGCAGAATCGGTTCTGTTTTTCGGTAGTGTTTGGGCGGCATTGCGAAAGCAGGGAAAAACGGGGCTCCAAAAGAGATACGAGTGAATGGGCAGGTTCAGGTTACAAGAGAAATTTTAGGGAATCATTATTAAAGCCGGATGAAAGATCGGAGCAGGCCTTGAAGAGGTCCGTGTGGATGGGGTGTGGATGGGGATCAAATTGGCCACGGAAACAACTAAGGCACGAATAATACATCACGCGCAGGGACGATAATTCGCCGAGGGAAGGGAAGTCGAAGTGGGGGAAAGGGGGCATGGGATGAAAGGGCATGGGAAGATGGGGAGGGGGGCTAAATGTGAGGTGTACCGATATTCTGAGTTGGGATGGGCCAGACCTCCGACAGGTGAGAAAAGGTTGTGGAAGGGGATAAAGGGAGGTCGACCCCAATGACTTGGACCACAGCCGATACATTAAAATTCCCCCATCCGACAAACCGATCCGTCCCTCGGGGCAACTGTGGCTTGTGCGTGAAAACGGGGCAAATAAGATATCGAGTACCCAGATCGGAAGGTAGGAGTTCGTACATATATGGGTACGGAAAGTACGGAGTATGGATACAGATAGTACCTTATTTGCTACTATTCACTACTAGTAGGTACTTCTCCTAACAAATAAGGAGAAGAAAAAACACACCACCAAGGAAGTTCTACACTATATGGTAGAAGTCATTAGTGGGTAAGGTAGGTAGGTGCACCACTGAATCTGGGAGACCCAAGCCGCGTGGTTGGGGACGCGCATGGATGCACGAAGCCGGTACCTTAAGCGGCTCCCACAGTTTACAGGGGTGGGTGCGGCAGAGTACCTACCTTATGGGAGAAGAGGAGGGTCGTGCTGTCAGACGTCAGCCCGAAATTTCAAGGTACGAAGTAGGTACCGGAACATTTCAAAAAGAAATTGGGGGTGCGGATATGCAGGTAGCTGAGTACACGGTACTTCTTTCTACCTGCGGGGTCGGTAATGTACTCCGTACCTCTGTACCTATGTACATACGAAACCTTACTGGGAAGCCCCACCAACGTTCCAAGTTGGAGTTAACGAGCCGACTGGTCCACTTAAGCGCGCTTCTGCTTCTGGAACCTGCACCGTGTTACCTGCCGAGCAGAAACGGCCCCAGCCGCTGTTCCGCCATACCATAATTTAGATCGCCATTGCCATGCCTTTAGTATCTATCATGAAGAAAGTCGGAGAAAATGAGTTGCAGATGTTATATTGCGGTGAGGGCATCCAATATGTCCTTCGTAAAACACTCTATTCACGGAATTTTAATCCCACCGTCTTGGCCTCACTAAGATAGATAGGTGAGGGGATGAGTACTTTCGGGTAAAATTGTTCACAAGTCATGGAGCATGGAATATGATGGCGTACCTGACACTGTATGGTCTGGGCACACATACATAGAAACCGCACCGCCCGATGCTCAATAGGGGGCGCGGTACCAGTATTCACTGGGAACTGCCAACTTGGAAGACGTTAAGTAGACACACACACACACACACACAGCGTACCTACGGAGCACCATTTTTTATTTTTTTTACTCATTATAAGTTCAGAAACACATTCTTTGCGACTCCTTCTGCTTCTGCAACCTTTCTGTCGGATGCATGCTCACACTTCCCAGGGTATGCCGTCTACGGAGTACAGACCGACCTGTCCCAAAGCATGTGTTGACTGTGGAGAATCGGGGATCGACGCTAATGCACCGAGGGCGGGCCCGTACATCCAGGTCCAGAGGTACGTACCCAATCGGTCCCATTTTTTATTCGCTAAGGTACCTGACCTTACTGACCTTAAGTAAGGTACGTGTATGTAGACTGTGCACCGTACAAGGAGCATTACATAATCTGGCCTTCAGGAAAATCAGGTAGGGCCCCTCCCACGGTCTAATTACTCCATTGCCTCTCTCAGATCTTCCGCCATCGCCCCGGGGTCACCTCCATACAAAATAACTGCAAAATGTATTCAGGTGTCTTGATAGGCGATATTGTTGAGCGGAATACCGACCAAGTTAAGCCACCCCCAGCATTCGACGAACATGAAGTCTCAGCCACCGGCTTCCCTGCACACAGAAGGCGGCCTCGGGTGTCAGCCTTCGAACAACAGCGTCAAGTGACACCAGGAACGAATGCATCAGCAACAGGGGGAGCAGCGGCACGGCCTAATAGCGAGTTAAGGAGTGATGAAAACGCGGCCAACCAAGACTTCGAGGCAGAGGAGCGGCGGCGCATCGATCGCGAGAACAGAGCCAAGCTGGAGAACATGACACCTGAGGAGATTGAGAAAGAGCGGGCGGAACTGATGAACGGTCTCAGCCCAGCATTGTTGGAAAGGCTACTCAGAAGGGCAAACATAGACGAGAAGGAAGGGCATGACCCCTTCAGTATTCCTGAGTCCCCAGCCGAATCATCACAAGCGCCCATTTCGCATCCGCCGGAGATAAAGGTCGAAGCTGAAGCTGATCTTACACCACCGGGGGAACGTGAAGCTTCGTGCACCTCTGCATCTGAACCCTCGCCTTCACCTGCTCAACCGACGCCCACATCACCGAAACCAACAGCCGAGACAGCGGTTCAAGTTGAGGACCGGCCGCCAGCCCAGCCGCCAGCGGACCTCTTCCCCATCAGCGAACAGCCCCCCACCGGCAGCACGCATTTCCCGGCACCACCAGCTTTACCAGACCTCAATCCGTCCGACCCCGACTTTCTTGATACTTTACACAAGAAGTTTTTCCCTACTCTCCCCGCCGACCCCAGCAAGCTTGCGTGGATGGCACCGATCCCTACAGCTGACAGCCCCGCCGACCGGGACTCGCCCTACTACCCGGGCCAAGAATCCCTCCCCATCTCGGCGTTACGGTTCGACTTCCGGGGGGCCCTCCTGCCCCCGCGGCTCAGCCGCACTATTCCCGTATCGAAAGGCCTTCACCATCACGGCAAGGCGCCCGAGGCGGCAGGGTATACCATCGAAGAGCTGGCGATACTGGCGCGCAGCGCTGTGCCAGCTCAGCGGTGCATCGCGTTCCAGACTCTGGGGAGGATCCTCTATCGTCTCGGGAAAGGGGAGTGGGGAACAGGCGAGGAGGATACGATGGCGAGGGGCATATGGGACAACATTATGGAGGGGAGAGTGCTGGACAGCCTAGCCGAGGCAGCCACGAATGAGCGCGGGCATCGAGGGAGCCAAGCGTATGCCATGGAGGCACTGTGGCTGCTTGAGAGAGGGGGTTGGAAAACGAAGTGGTCAGGAAGATAAGTAATGTGGGTATGGGAAGTTTACGAAGAGAATTCAGAGGGAGAGCATGTTCACGAAGTAATTACGATCAAACAGGATAATCCAAAGATCCAGAAAAGTGACGAAATATGGGTAGGTATCTTATGGTGCTTGAATCAATTCGAGACGATCTTCGGTATCTGTTCGTATCCGTAGGATCGTGTCCGCAAATACTGTGTAATTAATCCTTAATAATTGCTAGGAGTTACATAATGTGCCAGGCTTATTACTACTGGAGTTATTGGAATTAAGACTTTGTAATATAATAAAAACTAAAGGCCATTTGAATTTAGTGATCGGTTTCAGATGCAGAGCTCATGGATAGCGAAATAAGGGCCAAACAAAAAAAATGAAGTGAAGGTACAGTGGAAGATACACCAAAAAGTGAATGTGGACAATCCGCGAATCGAACGCGGGACCTTCAGCATGCTAAGCAGACGTTATACCACTAAACCAATCGCCCAATTGCGTGACTTTGTTGCAAAACTGCCCTTTATGTTTCTCATATAGCTTAATACACTCTTTTGTCGGAACTTACATTCAGAGCCTTTGGTAGCATGCCACAAGTATGTATTATCGAGGGTCTTCCCGTGTACAAACAGTGAAGGAAATGTTCAATGTGCGACAATGTTTCAAATACATGGCCGAGTAGAGCCAAGAGAAGGCTCCACGGCGCTTCAAGGTACATAGCTTATTCAAACATCTGATATTCAACTGCCTACGAAAAGTCGCTGGTGCGAATCTGCAAAATAACATATCCGTACAGCTTCGTCATCCGTAAATCGTGATCTAGAAGGAAAGGCTTCAGTCCCTCACTCGCCAAGTGATGCACCCACGCGACATACTACATGCAGCTTCTCTGCCATCCCATCCCGTCACAATGAATCACCGTCCCTTCCACCGAACCCGACTGGCATACCTCGCAAACCTCACAACCTCCTCCTCGGCAAGCAACCGGTCAACGGTGAAGTAATACCTCGCAAGCTCCTCGTGTGACGCGAAGCGATGCACGAAAGAGTGGCACAGCCTGCAGAGCCAGGCCACGTTCTGAAGCGCCTCCGCGGGGTGCCATCCGCGCTTAAGCGCCTTGTCGTGCACGAACCGCGGGATGAGGTGGTGATACGTCAGCGGCACCCAGTCCCGGCCACAGAGCTCGCACCCTTCTTCCTCCGCCTGGGCGCGGCCCTGTCGTGGAGGCGGTGGTGTGGTGGTGATGGTCGTGACGTAGGCGGTGAGCACGGGCGCCAGCAGGGCAGGGACTGCGTCGGCGTCGTCGTTGTCGATGATGCCGTACGCGGTGAGCGATGAGGCGATGGCCGGGTCGAGTGTCGGCAGGATGAGAACCGAGGTGTCGGAGGATGTCAAGGGGAGCGCATAGCGGGATTGCAGGTCGGGAGAGGCGGCCCATGCCGGACGGGAGAGGGAACGGAGATCCTCGGGTAGACTTTCGAAGGCTTGGTTGGCGATGTAGTCGATGAATTCGGCAAGATCTTCGGCGGCTGTGCCATCTTCATCATTGTCATGTTGTGGTACGGAATTCGGTAGGGTCTGGGGCTGGGAGTCTTTCTTCGTCCGTCGCCGCTTCGTTTTGCTGTTGCGGGACGGCTTGGTCATTCTCTCGACTAAGACGTCAGAAAGACAGTCTCGAAATGTTTCGAATTGAGTGTGAAAGGTTATGTCGTCCTCCGCCATGGTGTGAGAGTTTGGCGAGTGTAATGACAGGTCTTGATATACGAATGGGTGGGTGGACGTCGTCCTACAAACTTCGTGGAGTTCGTTGATCCAACAGGACCCGTGATGGTGCTGAATAACCGCCATTGGGGAATATTCACCCACTTTTCACCCGCAACCCTTCCTTCATCTTCTTCTTCTTCTTTTTTTCTTCTTTTTTTCTTCTTTTTTTCTTCTTTTTTTCTTCTTTTTTTTCTTCCTTTTTTTTTTTTTTTTGAGACCATTTTTATACCTTCCTCATATCGGTATGAAAATAGGTCCTTGTATACCTCGCATGCACTGTTCCAGCCCGGTTCGTAGAAACCAGAAGTTCTTCCTTTGGGGCCATCGATCGTCTACCACAACGATGAACCCACGGACGGGCTTCAATGCCGTTGGAGTAACGACCACGAAAACAACAGAGATGTCCAATGAAATCAATATCCTATCTCTTGTATCCTTATTGCTCTCCCCCTCCCAGCGTTACATCGTTCTATTCCGCTTCTGCGCCCCAAGATCCGGACTTCCTAACCCTGTCTGCTCCTCCCCAGGCATCGTGCCCCTATCGTCCCTATTATCCTCACCCGCACTTTTGGTGTCGTTGCTAGCCGTTCTTCTATGACCGCCTAAGAGTGCCACCCGGTCACCCTCCTCCCCCTCGTCCGTATGAACCGTGTTGTCCCCTGGTGCTTCGTCCGCTTCGGGCACGGCCACCAGAACATGCCCGCAATCCCAGCTTTGTGTTCTCCCTCGGTTGTCCCACTCCGGCTTCCCGTGCGACACCATGCCACCTCCTACCACGACGTCGAGGTTCGAACTGGCGACCGACCTGTCTGTCGAACTGCTTGCCCTGCGGTCTAGGGAAGCATCGCTTTGGTGACCCAATCCGCGGGCCCAGGCCCTCTCGATCATGTACTTTTCGAACTGTGTATCTCGCTCATGGGTATAGTACGACGAGACTCGGGACACGGACCCAGGATCAGAGGGGTCTGTGGCGTTATCTGACGAGGAGGAGGCGGAGAGACGCCGCAGGGATCGCTCGCTCAGACTGCGGATGGATAGTCGCTTGTTGGCCGCCAATTTCTGTTGTTCGATATCATTGTACCCAAACCCTTTCGTATTGGCAGGGTGATGGTAGTCATCCAAGGCGGCGAGGCAGCGGTAGATCCGGATCGAGTAGATGCCGGGTATAAGGATGATTACACTGAAACAAAGTCAGCCTGCTGGGCAACCAAAGACCCACTCGCATTGACAGGGCGAGGCTTACAGTAGCACGACATCAAGGGCCAACCCAGCGATTGTGTAATGGCGGTCGTTCCTCTCCAGATACATCACGATGTCAGCAGCCAAGCTCACGCAGGCGCATACGGTCTTGACAACGTGGGTAAAAAGCATGGTCCACGGCGTCAGCGTTTCCGCGAGGAGCCTTATAATTTCATAAATGGTCAAGACTAGCGAGATGACCGGCAGCGCTATGTTCAGAATTTCCCATCTAGACTTGGTCAGCATCTAAACCAGTAGGACTCTGTAAGGCGCGTAATGCTTACACAAGCTCTACGCCTGGTATATGACCCCTTCCCTCCTCCTCCGTGTAGTCGTTGACTGTGAATCCAAGGCGCCATGAGAAGAGACCGGTGGTGGAGAGAATGAGCAGAAACTGGAATAGCCAACAGGGCAGTAAGATGGTCATGTTCCAGTGTGCCCTATCAAATTGGGCTTGCTTACGATGGAGGACCATGTCGAGGAGAAGGGCATAGACTACTGACGAGTTAAACGGTCGTACCTCTTGTCCGACCCTCGGGTTATGGTACTCCGTGAGCGATAAAGACCAGCAGATTAGTGATCAAACGGCAAGCAGAAACAATGGCGGTATTGAGAAGACCTTCCCGCATGGCGATATATAAAGACCTCTGGGAGAGGGAAAGCCGCGAGTGGACGACAATAGAGAGAGTATCAGCGCCTGTTAGAAGAAGCCAAGCATCGATCTAAATATATATCAAGGGTGCAGTTGGCCAAGACTGCGGTTGGTAACGGCCGACAAGGAGTCAGTCAACAACGCCTTGGGGGACCATCAGGCTGCTCTCGGGGCCGTATGTGCAGCGAGGCCCCCGGGCAGTGGGCCCCGGCCGCCAGGGCTGACTCTCAGACAAGGAAGGTCGGCATGTGCATGACACTGGGGACTGGGGAAATTGTCTCGGGGCCGTCTCGGAACATATACATAAGTTGGGGCATCTTGCCTGTTCCTGTGACGTGACGAGGAGCGATTCTGTTTCCCGGGGGCTGTAGTCGATCGCTCTTATATCACGCCCTGCATAAGCAGTCGTGAACATCTCGACAACTGGTGTGGCAGCCCTATGATTACCAAGTGGAGAGCAAATGGTAAAGTAGGCACCCACTGTGCAGCACCGGCTTCTCGATTAAGAGATGCCAAACGAGTCTGCTGTTTTTCGGGCGCCAACGGCATGAATAGAGGTTCATCAAAGCAAACATACAAAAGTCGGCAATTAATACCGAGCCCATGCGTTGCAATGAAATGACCGACATCAACATATGAAGGGCTCCAGTGGGCCTCGTAGGCCAGAAAAGAGACTGCGACTGGTGTTGTGTCTGTGGACACTGGATGGAGCAGTTGGCCGACAAACCTCATGATCCCTGCCTAC
>NW_021167079.1:4068056-4077450 GCF_003711515.1 Sodiomyces alkalinus F11 | reverse complement strand
GGGGGCAGATCACCAACCTCCCATAAGCACAGCCTGAAGCATAGCTAATTTTAGGTCAGTCTGGATAATGAATGGCATGCGATGTTGGTTAGGTCGGCCTTGGAGGTAAACGTGAAGGTGATGGTGATGAACGTGTTTCCAGCACAAGCAGCGGAGAGTTCATATCAGAGAGCCCGGTCCCGTCCTGCTGAAGAATGCAATCAAAGTCGGGCTGTGAGACAGTAACCAATGGTGAGGGGAAACCATGGCGCATAGCGCTTGTCCGTTGGTTGTTGAACAAGGTTGGTTGCATGTACTGTAGGTAGGTATGACAACAGAAAGTCGGTCTCTGTCGAGCAAATCGAGGAATACGCGAGATTCGTAGGGTGGTGGTTGTGTGGTCGTAGCAATCTTCGATCTCTCGTTTCCGTTTTGGATCATTCTGTGGCGGTGCAGCGTGGAATCAGGTGGTTTCGGAGGCCTACCAGCGGATAATATATTATCCGCGACTCTATATTACTTGGAATCTCTACGCTAATTACCTACTCGGCCATAATATGAGAGATGAGTTTATTTCGCGTGAACTTTCCTAACTGCGCCTTTGCTTCGCCAACTGTTGGAACGTCTTCACGAGAAGATTTGTGCAATGAACGGAAAGCGAAAAGAAAAGAAAAAACAAATGGTATCTTCGCCTATTCTCTATTGAATCCGATTTCCCAAGCCTGATGTAAGCAAACTGCTCGCCTCGCAGTGATTTTAAATTGTGCTGGTTTGATGTGGCGCTCCTTCTTCTCGTCCCTGAGATTCCGCCCAAGAGACATCCCTTACTGGGACTTGACGATCCTCGAGGGGTCAAAGGGGACCACGTTGCCGTTGGCATCGGTCATGGCCGGTGCGCCGACAGGGACGACGGAATTTTGACGGGGAGCGAGTCCTAATTACAAAGTAGTGTGTGTCAGTGTTCCGTCCAGTTGCCGGCTTTTGTATCAATCCTTCATGCCACATACTGTTGTACCTGGAGCCTACAGAGGCAAAGGCGCCGGCGTAAAGAGCGAAGAGAGCGATAACGGAGTACTGCATTTTGGCGGTTGTGGTTGTGGTATATTTGCTTGGCTTGCGACGGCAGACTTTTGGGAAAGGACGGAGCGAAGATGGATGACGAAAAGAGAATAAAACGTCGACCGGCGACAAACAGTAAAACTCTGAGAATGGGAAGAGAAGTTGGAATGGTTGATCAGAGGATGGAGACAAAAAGGATCGCGGCGGGTCGAAGGGACATGAACATGGTCTTTATTTGTATCTTGGGCATTCACTCTGGATGGCATGGGCTTCACCTGCCATCCCAAATTTGCGACCAAACTAGTTCGCTGCAACGGGTTGGCGGGATCAAACATAGGGGTGTTTACGATGCCAGGGCCGGACTCGCCTGAGAGCATGAAACATAAGACGAGGTCGTATCGCCGTGCTCCGGGCGAGCTCAAGACTGGAGGGAATAGCGGATGCGAGCCTTGGGTTCTCGAGCGGGTGCAAACCCGCGGGGGTGTGAGACGGTCTTGTCACAGATCATCCGCACGAGAGATGTTTCAGGACCTAGGGATCAAACAGTCCACATGTCCGAGCTCGCTTCCCCCGAGATTCCATGGTGGGAAGTATTGAACACACGGTCTGTTCAATACAGGGCATCGGTTGTCTTGCATTGATTATATAATTAGGCCGGGATTATTCCGCGTTTTCCTGTGCCTAGGTACCTTATCTCAATCAGGATAAGCATTCGGAGACGGACCAGATGGACAGGTCATCGGCGCCTCGAGCCCACTATCAGACAGACCCAGCCAGCGCTAAGATGTTCTGGCCACAGGGACAAGTGTCTTAACGGGCTACGGAGTAATTATTACTTGCCTAATAACTTGACCTATGGAAACAAGCCTTAACATTATCCTAATAGCAATTGGAGGAGATTGAAATAGTAAGAAATCACCTAAGTATAGTGAGGTGCAAGATGAGGATAACGCCGTTATCTTGTGATGAATTCGTCGAAGAACAAAGACGTAGATAAGGGCTGGGGGAAGAAACTGAATTCTCATTTTTTTCGTCTTTACAACAACTTTTATTTACAGAGGTACGGTTTCCAGACAAAAACTTCGAGCCAGTTTATACCTAAGATAAGTGTATTGAGTGATAAGTCACCTACGGAGTGGCCCAGAACATTCGCTGACACAAACATCGATACACCGAATATCTACCTCGCGGAAAGGAGCCCCACTATGCCTATCAGTTCGTTAACAAGTCCTATGGCGGGGTAATGCCGGGAGTAACTCGGTCACGCTCGCAGCATGCAGGAGCTAACAAATAAGGCTTTCAGCAGCAGCCCACCCGGTCTTGTCCAAGCAGCATCATCTCCGCCTAATCTCTCCACCGTCTTTGTCTTCCCTGTCTTTCCCCGCCCGCACCTTCCTCACACCCCTCTCGCTTTTCCACTTACCTCTCAACTCCGCTCACCACCAGATCTGCGAGAGCCTGGGGCATTCGAACCTGTAGTTCTAACTCGCGAAACAATATCTAAAATCGGTATATACTGCAATTTTCAACAAACAACCAGTCCCGTCGGACCACATGGCGTCCGTTGAACACTGTCTCTACTGCTTCGAAACCCTGGCTTCGCGTCTGGAAAAGCGGAGGGGATTCTCACTCCCGGAAGTACAGAAATTATGCCGCGAGTATGCCAAGACGCCAGCGAGTGAGGGAAGCATCGGCAGCAGTTTCAATAAGAAGCAGCTTCCCGCATTTCGACGCCTTGCCAACCCTTCTAGTGACACCGGCTCGGCATCGTCGGGCTCTAGTATGTCCCTCGCCACAGAGACATCAGCTACCTCGCTGGAGTCTCTCCCGGACGCTGCCGACATCACCGACAACGACGAGGCCGAAGGGGAAGGAGGAGAAGAGGAGGAGGTGGAGGAGGAGGAGGAGAAGGAAGACGACGAACTCATCACCGAATCCCCGCTCTTCGTGACCTGGAACACCGTCTCCCGACGTTCGGCGCACCGCTCCCTCCGCGGCTGCATCGGCACCTTTGAGGCACAGAAGCTCGACCTGGGCCTGGCGGAATATGCTCTCACGTCGGCAATACACGATACGCGCTTCCCCCCGGTGGAGAGAAACGAGCTGCCCGAGCTGGAGGTGGCAGTGACCCTGCTGACCGATTTCGAGGAATGCGACGACGCCATGGACTGGACGTTGGGCGTCCACGGCCTCCGCATCAGTTTCACTTATCACGGGAGGCGGTACGGCGCCACGTATCTGCCCGATGTCGCCGTCGAGCAGGAGTGGACAAAGGAGGAGACCTTGGTGAGCCTCATGCGCAAGGCCGGGTGGATGGGCCGTAGGGACCGTTGGCGCGATGTTGAGCTCAAAGTCGTGCGCTATCAGGGCAAGAAGGTAAGCATCGAATATGCCGAATACCTTAAGTGGTATGAATGGGCGCGGAAGAACGGCAAGACCAAGGATGGTAAGGCCTCCTAGTAATGCGAATGAATGCGGGTGTCACACTGGCCCGGGGGGTGAGGTGGTTTTTCCTTCCCTCTTGGGGCGCCGGGGTGGGCATCGGTTCAACTTTGATGACGGCAATGGACGCACTACGGGAATTGGCATGGCGTTCAGGTTATCGAGGTCCGTGAGCTTTCAGGGCCCAACAACGTCTTGCGAAGGTGGACAATTACGCTTGGATGAGGATAGACGGCCGCCGACTCGAGATGGTACAACCCCTGGTCGTTCTTCTCCTGGGATGTTGTACTTTGGTCCGAGTCTCCGAGCTTAGCATTTTGTATTTCATTTTCAGCAGCGTCAAATACAGACGGTGTCTAATAATTCAGTTCCTCTCCACTTGTAACGGACTGATGTCTGATCTATCCCTTGGGTGCCAGCATAAGGACATACTCTCTCGTACTGTGCCCAAACTTGATCACGTCCTTGTCCCGCAGCTCGATGTACCGGCTCTCTGCCACCTTGTTTCCATTGAGAAAAGTCCCATTTGCACTCTCAAGGTCAATCAGGTATGGCTTCACACGGCCAACCCGGTCCCCAAACTCGTTCCTCTTCTCAATATACCGGAACTGGATGACGGCGTGTTGTTTGCTTATGCTCGGGTGCTCAGCCGGCATGTCGACGATAGCCACCTCGCGCCCCACGAGCCAGCAACTCCGCGCACTAAGTGGAATGGTATCAAGGGCGTCTTCTCCCTTGAAGACGAATAGCCTCCAGTCGTCCTTGGACGGTGGTTTGCGTGCCTCGGGTGGCTCGTGGTATTTGAGGGTGATGGTGCTGCCGTCGGCCTGTTGTACCGCGTTGGATACGGCAGCGAGGACACCCGAGGTGCCAAAGTTGGGTTTCTCTTTCGGTTTGGGCGGTTCGTCTAGGTCGCCCGTGACGACGGCGAAGGAATCGGATTGAGATGGTAGGGGCCCGCCGCGGCGCAAGGGGCTGCGCCGGCGACTGGGCGGCCGCTCTGCGTCGGGCACGTCATCATCTCCGTGTCGTCTGCGACGAGATGTCAACTCTTTCCCTTGGGGGGATCTTCTTCTTGTGTGCCGATCGCGATCCGAATCCCGGTTCCGCCGCCTATCTTGGTCTCTGCCTCTGCCTCGGTCTCGGTCTCGGTCACGGCCACCATCGCGTGAGCGTGAACGTCGCCGGCGGGGAGAATCTGGTGTCCGTGACCTTCGTCTGTCCTTTCGCCGCGAATCTCTCGATCTTGATCTTGACCGTTCTCTTCGCCTTTTGGAATCGTTGTGCTCGTCTGGTTTACGCTTATAACAGTCTCGATCGTTTCCCCGTGGCAAGTGGTCGTCGTCGTCGTCGTCTCGATGGCGGCGAACCCGCGAGACGCGGTCCGGGGAGCCCCGGTCTGAACCCATGTCTAATTGCGGAAAATTCGAAAATATGCCGAAATAGTTACCCGGTTACTTACGCCGATATTGGGAGTAAACAAAAGGGGGTTTGTAGTCTGATAGCCATGCGAATTTTCAAGAACAACCTGGTAGCTTCTTGAAATACGAGAGGTTGTCATTAATTAAGGTAATGTCCTGGTGGTACCTCCATGAGGTACAAGACCCACCTGCACTGAACCCCACAACAGGACGTCACCTGAAGGTCTTCCTTCCTAATCATACCGTACTTCGTAGGTAGGTAGTTGTATACCTTACCGGTAATTAGGTACCTTATTAATTACTTCGTGCCTACAGTTACCTAGGTATGCACTGCGAGTGCAGGGTCACTGAATGGCACTACTTGTCGGGTGGACGAGACTTGCACCACTCCATCGATCCGACAGTGGTAAAGTCTACAGCACTTTTTTGGACACCTTGGTATTTTATACGAAGTTGTTGACTTCGTTTGAGGGAAGCTTGACACAGACGAGAATATGAGGACACATTGGTCGATCAAGGAGGTTCTTCTGCCTCAATCGCCTCCATCATGCACCTATTTCGGGGTCTTTTCTTTCTTTTCCCCTTTCCAAGGATACCTAAGATAAAGCCTTACCACCTCTTCGGCGCATCTATCACATTGGAAGAATACGTTCTGCTCGTCACTGTCGCCCGTGATCTCTCCTTTTCCAACTTGGCCAGACCTATCCTGTCTGTTACAGGAGTAGCGTCGATAATGTTGTCAAACTCCTCGTCATCCTCCCCGTTGTCGCTGTCCGGCTCGATGTCGGAGTCCGCTTTGAACTGTTGCGGCTTCGGGACGACCTCGGGTTTCTTCTTGTCGGAGCCCTGGGGATTCCGAAAGGTCTTGGACGCAAGAACTTTTCGCCGTATCTCCTCCATGGCAGCGTCCTCGTCGCTATCGTCATCGGACAGAACGTAACGGTCCCTCTTCTCTTCCTCCTCGTCGCCGCCGGTATCAACACTACCGGATTTGGCATTGCCCTGATTAGGCTTGTTCTCGCCCAAGTAGATGCCACCCACGCTTCCGTCGTCTTCCTCATCGTCCCCACGTTTCTTTCCCCTACCTTCTTCATCGTCTTCCCCGTCGTCTTCGTCGTCTTCGTCCTCTTCGTCGTCTGAAGGAACCAAAATCCTCCGGTTGACGTTGCCGCTCTCCCAAATATCCTCTCCTTCTCCGCGACTATCCGCATACTCTTTGTCTAGCCTCTCCATCCATGCCTCTTCGACCTTTTTCACCGCCCGCGCATCTTCGCAGGCGGCATATTTCCTGAGCAGGGACCCGTTGATCTCCAAGAAGGACTCGCCGTAGGAAAAAGGTGCCAGGACTTGCTCGGCCCAGTCCTTCTTTCCGCAGATGTAGAAGGCGGCGGCCAAGGCCTCGGCGCAGTTGAGCCGCCACGGCTTTCCGTAGTTGACCGTGTTGGCCGCGACTAGATAAGGGAGAAGTCGCTCGCACTTGCCGCCGACTTTGCTCCATTGTATCTCCTTTGTGCGCGCCCAGCTACACTCGACCACTGCGGCGCCGTAGTCCTCCAACAGTTCACTGTCCGCCGGCGACACGACCTGTTTTCCGTTGGGAGTAATGATGACGCCGTTGAAGCGCTGGCCCATGTGCAGGTCGCGCATCATCCCCAGGCGAATAAGCCTCTTTCCGGAGCAGCGCTTGGGATCGCAGTGTCCGAGGTCCCAGCAAGCTGCCTTGAAGTCAGGGCGTGACGAGTTGGGAGCCGCTCCGGATTCGTCGTCGTTGCGAGGCGGTCGGTTCCGGGGTGGGCCATGGTGAGGCCTTCCCCGCGATGAGAATTTATCTTTCTTATGCCGCACCATTGCCGTAATTCGAATGCGGTCTCTGGGTATAGGGGGCGAGATAATGGACGCGGTGGGAACGAGCAGGCGGAGGGGCAACGAAGCTTGGAAAAAAGTCCACACCCAGGCGTGGAACGTGAGGTTGGTGTGGGTGTGGAGGTACCCATCGATAACGGAGCTAGGCAGATAACGAGTCTACTCGATAGGCCATTGCTATTGACATCCTAATAGTGAGTTAGTTGCCTAAGGTAATAAGAGGTGCCCCTCCTGTCAAGGTGGCCAGCTCCGTTATCATCTTGAACTCCGATTCCGAACTCTGAGAGCGGACCGGGAAGCCCATCCGCCTCCAAACCAATCTCCAGATTCTGGGAATTCTTTGAATTCATTTCAAGTTACTTCTAGTGCAAGGAGGTACCTGCGTATGTCCCTTCTATCGCCATACTACGCCCAACTCCTGGAAGTTGACCTCCACCAGCATCGCGTCAGGACTTCTGCCTACCGTCGCCCTCACCCCCCGTGGCTTTCGTCCGTCCTTTTGCTTCCGGTCTTTCCTCTCTCTTACGGTCTTACGACGTCCTTCTCTTTCTGTTTCTTACAATGGAAGCCTCTTCAGCTCGGGCTGCCACCCGGGATCGCTGGGGGGAGCTGGGCCGACCGACGCCGTCACAGCTCCATCGATTCATCCAGTCCGCCTGTAGTCCCGAGAACTACGAACCGAACCTAGCGCTTAACCTTGAGATTGCCGACCTCATCAACGCCAAGAAGGGCAGCGCTCCACGCGAGGCTGCCGTTGCCATCGTTGGCTATATCAATCACCGCAACCCCAATGTCGCCATGCTCGCCCTGAACCTGCTTGACATATGTGTCAAGAACTGCGGCTACCCCTTCCACCTGCAAATCAGCACCAAAGAATTCCTCAATGAGCTAGTCCGAAGGTTCCCTGAACGGCCTCCGATACGGGCGACGAAGGTGCAGATGAAGATATTGGAGGCTATAGAAGAATGGAGGAGCACAATATGCGAGACGAGCAGATACAGAGAAGACTTGGGCTTCATCCGGGACATGCATCGGTTGCTCAGCTACAAGGGCTATACGTTTCCGGAAGTTCGTCGAGATCATGCGGCGGTGTTGAACCCCAGCGACGTATGTCTAGCCCCCCCCCCCCCCCCCCCCCCCCTTGTTCTGACACGGGGCGACAAGTGACCGGCTGATGGTTAATGACTAACCTAACGGAACCAACAGAACCTGAAATCAGCAGAGGAGATGGAGGAAGAGGAAAAGGAAGCACGGTCAGCCAAGCTTCAGGAACTCATCCGACGAGGCCAGCCCGAGGACCTGCAGGAGGCGAACCGGCTGATGAAAATCATGGCCGGCTACGACACTCGCAGTAAGACTGACTATCGGGCCAAGGCTGCTGAGGAGGTGGGCAAGATCCAGGCAAAGGCAAGACTGCTCGAAGAGAGGCTCGAGGCGTTCCAGCCTGGGGATAAGATGCAGGACGGCGATGTTTTCTCGGAACTCGCCTCTGCCTTGCAAAGCGCGCAGCCCAAGATTCAGAAGATGTGCGAGGAGGAGTCGGACGACCACGAAGCCGTTGCCAGGCTCCTCGAGATCAATGACAGCATACACAGGACAGTGGAGCGATACAGGCTCATGAAGAAAGGGGATCTGGAGGGCGCGAGGCAGCTGGCGGCTGGTGTCCCCATCACGTCAGGCTCGGCCTCAGCCGGCAAGAGCAGCGCCCAGGAGCTCTCATTGATCGATCTTGATGCCGAAGCCGACACCGGCACCACGAACGGCTCATCTTCCACTCCATCGCAACCTAAGACGGCTGGTGGCATTGAGAACGATCTACTGGGCCTTTCCATCGGAGACGACTCGGGGAGCTTTGGGCAGACTGGCGCTCTTTCATTGGGCTTCGGGAATAACACAAGTGAGCTTGCTAGCTACCCTACGGACCTCTGCATTGGGGGGGGTGTGACAAATGCGTAGCAGTGCCTTGTTACTGACGGCGAACAGATATTCCCGGACCGGCATTGCTCTCATCAGTAACGGAAAACAACAGCGCCAGTGGTTTCTTGCCACCAAAACCGTCCTCGGCCTCATTCTCCGCATTCTCCTCCTTCACGTCTCCCTCCGCATCACAGTCCGGCACCCCGCAACCTCAAGCCTCCTCCGCTTTTAGATCCCCCCAGCCGCAACCTCCCGCAGCCGATCCCTTTGCGGCGCTCGCGTCCATCGGCACGCCGTCTCAATCGACAACACCGGCCCCGCAAGCCGCGGCGACCAACGACGATGACGAGTGGAATTTCGCGTCGGCGCTTCCGACTCCGACTCAAGCCCCTCCCTCTGCTCCGCGGGAACACAGGGCCACGGTGTTCAACGGGGACATCAAAGTGGATTTGCTCGCAAAGCGGTCAGCGCCCACCAACAGTGCCGTGGACTTACTCTTCTCCTTCTCGAACAACACCGCACAATCCATCCAACAAGTGCATTTTCAGGTTGCTGTGGTGAAGGTATGCTGGACCCTTTCCTTGGCCTTTCCTTCCTTTCCTTCCTTTCCTTCCTTTCCTTTTTTTCTTTTTTTCTTTTTTTCTTTTTTTCTTTTTTTCTTTTTTTCTTTTTTTCTTTTTTTCTTTTTTTCTTTTTTTCTTTTTTTCTTTTTT
>NW_021167079.1:3963631-4067891 GCF_003711515.1 Sodiomyces alkalinus F11 | reverse complement strand
TTCTTTTTTTCTTTTTTTCTTTTTTTCTTTTTTTCTTTTTTTCTTTTTTTCTTTTTTTCTTTTTTTCTTTTTTTCTTTTTTTCTTTTTTTCTTTTGCTAACTCAGCTCTTCACTTGCACAGGCCTATGTCCTCAAGCTTCAGCCACAATCCGGTGTCGTCCTGGAGCCAAAGCAGAGCAGGGGTATCACTCAGGCGATGGAGGCCTACCACGCCGGCGACAAAGGGCGGAGAGTCGAGACAGTCAAGTTGCGCTTCAGGTTAGACTATGTGATCGGGGGCAAGCCGAAGAACGAGATGGGCCTAATTGCCGAATTTAGCATTGCCTGAAGAAAAGAGATGCATCAGATAGGATGGTGAGAACTGAACTGAACTGGGGAAGCATTCATTTGTGTCTGGGTCTACGAGAGCCTTATAGGACCCCCTGGTCCCTGTCAACTCCTTTTCCTTCGTTTCGTCACTAGTTTTTCTCTCCCACTGGGATTCCATAGCGATTTCATGCCTTCCTTGGTTAACAAGAGCTGGGTGGTCTACCTACTACGTGTCTGCAGCCGTGTTTAAAGTGCCGTTGCAGCCAGACAGTGTCGAGCAGAAGAAGATAATCGAGATGGTCATTTAACCGGGCGGAGCAGCGCACCATAATATTTTCGCGCCGATCTGGAACTCCAAAGTAAAGTAGACCTAGAGCGAGGCTTATCGAATGCGAACCGCATTATAGTGCCCGCCAGGAGAGGCTATTGATTTTCATGTGTAGATCGATCCATTTGTTCCCTCGGCCTCTGCGACGATTATCCTCGCCGAGAACCCCTATCTATCATGCCCTTACAAAGCAATATCTGGTGCCTCCAGTGCATTCCGTCCAGTTCATTTTCCGTGGACATTGGAGCCAGAAACATCACCCCGGCCCCTCCCATGAGACAATGCCTTAACAGCGGTGACAAATAGATTGGTGCGTTTATTCCCTTGCGCTGAAATGCTTCTATGGTACAGATCGTAAATGGTAAATGATAAATGGTACAGACAGAGCCGTCTTGGACATGACGGATGATGCTAATAGATATTATCGTTACAAGGTCCTCTTCTCCCTCACTTCCTCGTACGTCTGAATCTGGTCGCCGACCTCGAAGCCCTCGAAGCCGTCGAACGAGACGCCGCATTCAGTGCCCTTGCGCATCTCACTCACATCCTTCTTGCCGTGTTTAAGGGCGTCAATCTTGCCTGGAGACACGGGGTGACGAGTTAGAATTCCATAGTGGAGAGAGTAGTCCTGTGGCATGGCGCGGCATGGGACGGGGAAGGGTGCGAAAAGGGGGGAAATGCTTACCATCGAAGACCTTCTCACCCCGCCTCAGCACACGTACGGAGCCCGACCGAGTGATCATTCCGTTCCGGATTCTACATCCAGCAATGTTGCGGAACGTCCGCCCCTTGATGTTGATGGGGAAGATCTGAAGGATCTCGGCCTCGCCAATGACCTTGTGGGTGATGGTGTCGCTTAGATGTGCGCTCAGGGTCTGGCGCACATCGTCGGAGAGGTGGTAGATGACAGTGTGATCCAAGATCCGCACGCCCTTGTCCTCAGCAAGCCGCTTGACGTGCGCGGGGATCGCGTTGTTGAAATTGACGATGGTGCTCCGGGACGTGGCCGCGTGATCGATGTCAAACTCGGACACCTGGCCTGCCGAAAAGCGGAGGATACGGGGTTGGACCTCGTGGTTGCCGAGTTCCTGGATCGTGGCACAGACGGCTTCGACCGAGCCGACGACGTCACCCTTGACGGTGAAGTTGACCATGGTCGTTCCGGTTTCTTCGTCCACTTCGACATCATCAGCCTCAGCCTCGGCGGCGGCTCTCTCGGCTTCCTCCTTCTCACGCTGCCGCTGCTCCTGTTCGGCCAGCTGCTTGGAGGATTCTTCTCGGTAGCGCATCTCCATACGGTAGCCAATTGCTGTCCGCGCGCGATCCTCGTCGGGTGCCTGTAGAACCTCGTCGCCGGCCGCCGGAAGCTCATCTCGCCAGCCAAGAACCTCGACTGGAGTGCCAGGCGGAGCTTCGGTCAGTTCGACACCGGCCTCGTTCCTGAGAACGCGGACCCTCGCCCATGCCGTCCCCGCGACGATGCTGTCGCCGGGCCGTAACGTGCCACGTTTGATGAGGATCGTCGCCGACTTGCCGTGTTGTTTCACGCTGGCCTCCAGAATGTGGCCTTCGGCCATGCCATCTGGTTCCGCGCGGACGTCCAGAATCTCGGACAAGGTGATGATGTTTTCCTCCAGATCCTCCATGCCTTCGCCGGTCTTTCCGCTAACACAGACGACCTGCACCTCTCCGCCAAAATCCTCAATCTCGACGCCGTAGCGCGCGAGGTCAGCCTTGACCTGATCCGGCCGAGCATCAGGTTTGTCAATCTTGTTGATGGCCACAATCATGGGCACCTGGGCCGCCCTGGCATGTTTCAAGGCTTCGAGCGTCTGTGGCTTCACGCTGTCGTCAGCGGCCACGACCAGGACCACAATGTCGGTGACATTAGCACCTCGCTGTCTCATCGTCAAGAACGCCGCATGACCCGGCGTGTCGAGGAATGTGATGGACTTGCCCGACGACATCTTGACCATGAAGGCACCGATGTGTTGCGTGATCCCACCGTGCTCCTGAGCGGCAACCGACGACTTTCGGAGCCAATCCAGCAGCGTGGTCTTGCCATGATCGACATGCCCCATGATCGTGACGACGGGCGGTCGCTGGGGTAGCGATGAGACATCTTCTGGTGGCGGTCGCACTCGGAGGTCACGTTCGCCTCCAGTATCTACGGAGGCGTCATATCCAAACTCCATCGCCACCAAGGCAGCAGTCTCTCCGGTAAAGATGCTGTCGGGCGACAGATTCTCGAAGCCCATTTCCAGTAGCGAGTTCAGGAGGAAATCGGGCTTCAGCTTTAGGGCAGAAGCCAAGTTGGCCAGGTTGATGAACTCGGGGATAAGGAGCTTCGGCGGGCCAGAAGCCTCTTCTACGGCTTCAACTTCCAAGTCCCTCTGGGCTTTCCTTTCCGCCTTCCGCCGACGACGTTCTTCTGCACGTCGCTCAGTTGCGTCGTCCCAATTGTCATCGTCCTCTTCATCGAACCGGGATCTTCGCGACGCGCCATGCTTCTTCTTCGTTTTTTTGTCCATTTCCTTGCCGCGCTTCCTCGGATCGCGTTCGATAATGTACGAGTCATGATCGCGATCCCGCTCGCGCTCGCGCTCGCGCTCACGCTCACGGCTGGCCGACTCCGGCTTCACAGCCATCTCCGTCTCCACAATATTCCATGTCTCTACCTGTATGGTGCTCGTGCCTGAAGTGTCGGCCACGGAATCCTTGGATACATGGTGCTTGAACCTTTCCCAGAAGCCAGGCGTGCCGGAAGATTGAGTGCCGGGGCGAGTCCTCGGTGGACTGGCTGTTCTTGAGGATCTAGACAATAGGCCCCACTCTCCCGATCGCTCAGAACCTCGATCAAGGTTGCGCTGCTTCTTTGGTGCAGACGTATTCCCAAGATCCGCCCAGAAGTCGTGCTGCGATTCTTTGTTCTGATCAACCACTTTTTGAGACGCCTGTTCCAGAGCTGCCCAGGGTTTTGATTGCGTCTGGCCGCTCCCAGACGGACGCTTCACCGGTTCGGGAGGAGACCAGGCTTCTGCCTTGTCTCGGACTCCATCGAAACCATGGCGACTCTCACGGCCGTCATCGTGCGTTCCCCAGGGCGGGCGTCTTGGCGACCCGTGGGGTTGTCTTGGTAGCCTCGAAGGACGCGCGGACTTGGCGCCGATATTGTCGTCGAGGCCACCGAGATTCTGGGTGTTGCCGGCTCTTGACCCGCCTGTTTCGGAATGCCAAGCGCCCCCGTTCCGTTCCCTCCGCCCATAAAGTTGAGTTCTGTGCGAATGAGGACCTTCTCTGACGAAAGCTGCGGAGGTATTGGGCGGTGGCTGTGCCTGTGCCTGTGCCTGTGATTGCGGTTGGGACCGTGACCGTGGCACCTGCTGCGCAGCTATCCTCTGGCGAGCAGCGCGTTCGTGAGGCAATAGACCGTCATCTTCCTCGCCAGCCTCTGTTTCCCCAAGCGATCGTCGAAGTGTATCAGGCGAGTCGTTAGCAGCTGCTTGGGATGCACCCAAACCCTTTGATACCCCTCCCCATCCACTACCACCACCTTCCTGAGGACCCCTCAGTTGATTAGGAGCTCTAGGGGCTCCCCAGCTTCCAGATAGGCCAGATGTACTGGTGGGCGATGAGTTTGGACCGGTTGAGTAGCTTCGGAGGGCGAAATGAGGCGGTTGTCTATTACTCAGTTGTCGGCAGCGAACGCAGATGAACGCATGGCTCTGACTCTGGTTTCGGTTATTAGCGATTCTCGTTTTGAATGGGGCTGGAGCTGATGGCAACATACCCTCCATGCCCCGCATCGCATCATGACAGGGGAATGGGCAACATATGAAGTTGCAATGACGCGGGGGGGGACAAGAATGAGCGTCGAGTTCACGTTGAAATTCTCGAGGTCTATTTGGGATTCGCGACCAAGAATTTCTGATTACAAGTACCTGACCGGGAGTTATTAGGTCGTTGATAAGATAAACGATCTTTTTATTAGGTACCCGGGTAATTCCTCAGGTGCCTGGTGGAAAATCTTTATGCCGGTCAAAGTGCTGTACCTAGGTACCTTGTTATTTCGTTGTACACGTGTATAAGGTTAGGTACCTACCTTAGGTACCTAGTAGATATCTGGTACGTATCCGTACGGATAGCTACATTATCCGTAGCTCCCTCATTACCTTAATAACCTACCTTACCAGGTATGAGCTCTCAGGTTCAACATTGACTAAGGTAATTACCCCTTGGTTACATTCAAATCACAAACCAACGTCCTCGAACGGCGCGCCAATTCAATATGGCTCCCAGAGTCAGAGCTGTCAAGACAAGCTTCAAGGCTACACAAGCCCCAAGCAAGCTGGGCGAACCCTCAGCGCCATTCAAGAAACCCCCCGAGGTGCTACAGCCTTTCGTCGAGCACCTCTCCCCCAAGCATGTGTACATAACACACATCGACCTCAAGCCCGTCGGCTTCAAGCGCAAAATCTTCCTCGTCCCCGTCGCCATGAACGCCATCGTGTCCCTGCTCTTCGCCTGGCGCATGTACTGCATCCTCCCTTGGTACTGGAAGCTTCTCATGTCCGGCTTCGGACACCCCAACGAGACGACCTTCCCCGTCGACACGTCCACGTGGGGCCAGATCGGGTGGGAGATCGCGCGGCGGGGCTTCACCTTCATGCTGGACCTGGTGCTCTTCATCTTCGTCTGGCCGTGGCCGGTCGAGTTTTCCATGGGCCGGACGCACGGGAGCCCGCTGCGGTGGCGACGCCTAGTCGGGTTCCGCGAGAAGGAGATCTACGTCCGGCGTAGCCGGGAATGGGACCGGGAGCTCGGCGACGTGGTGAAGGACGCCGCGGCGAGGAACGATCTGCTGGGCCTCGTGCGGCGGGCCACGTCGCCGATGCTGCAGCATGAGAAGACGGGCTATCTGACCATGAACGGCGAGTGGGATCTCGATTGGGCGGCCATGGTGCAGGCTACCGCCCTGGTGGACGAGAAGCGGGTCGCCCTGGACGCGTTCCGGTCCGTCGTGTTGGTGCACCACGCTGAGCACGGGTGGATGAGCCTTCCTCCTCAGGGTACGGGCGAACAAAAGGATGACATGCGGAGACAGGTGTTTGAATTCCGGGACGCCCTTGCGGCGGCGGGGAAGGAAGATCTCTTCTTCCGCTGGATTGAGGTTGTGCAATACGAATCAACCCAGCCGGGCGGCTTCGGACCGGAGCGGCAGGTGGACGCAGCCAAGAACATCCGGGCCATGTTTTCAGACGAAGGTATCGACTTTGATGAATTCTGGCAACAGCACGTCGGCAGCGGTACGCCCACTCCTCTCTGATTACCGATATCGATGCATTCAAGAGTCCCCCGGCGAAGCCATAATTCCACACACCTCACTAATACCAAGAAATCCTGAAATGACGGCATTTGTAAACGACTCATAGACGGGCTCCAATCCACGCGGATACCTCTGAAGGGAGAGACTCTCACTTGGTCGGGCAGCAGACTGCACAACAAAAATATGAAGAAGGGTCGTAACAACTCTGGTCTGGTTATATTTCAAAAAGTTCTCTCGTGAGCTCATAATTGATCCAGGGATGTATGGGAGTGATGCTATGATGAAAAGAGTCGAGATCCAGTCCTCCTCTCGCGTTGATGAAAGTATTGCCTCGAAAGATCAGGTACGGCAGGCTATGCATATAAGTGCCCTGGGGAGACGGTCTGTACCGTTCTACTGCTTATTTCGCTTTCTTGGCGCCCTTCTTGGCGCCACCAAGGGCCGCTGCACGCTTCTTCGCCTCCCG
The DNA here is from genome assembly GCF_003711515.1 of Sodiomyces alkalinus F11. NCBI lineage: Eukaryota > Fungi > Ascomycota > Sordariomycetes > Glomerellales > Plectosphaerellaceae > Sodiomyces > Sodiomyces alkalinus. The sequence goes on along the minus strand of NW_021167079.1, from coordinate 4,061,462 downwards.
ATCCTCGAACTGTGCCCTGCGAGCGGCCTCCTGGGCCAACTTCTCCTCCTTTTCGGCCTATTTAAACGTGGGTCAGTGCCTTTTTCCGAAGCAACGAGCTGGCTGGAGGGGGAGGGAAGAGAGAAAAGGAGGGGCTGTGGAGGTGCCGAGCATGGATGGACCTACCTGTCTACGTGCAGCGTCTGCTGCGCGCTGCTCTCGGATGAGCTGGAGACGGGCTAGGTCAGCCTTCGCCTCGTCGGTTTTGCCCTGCTCGTGCAAGCGCTGATACCTCTCCTTAGCCAGCTGGGCCTCGGCGGTCTCACGCTCCTTGCGGTTGGTCGTAGAGAGGTCCCCGATACCGGCCGTGACGTCCTCTACGCCAGCGTTGGTTTGGACACGGGCAGCGCGGGAGTGATTAGGGTTCGTAATCTCCTCATCCTCGTCTTCCGAGTCGGAGGGGGGCAAGTCGCCGACCTCGACGGCCTGGGCCTTCTTCTTGGCAATGGCCGCCTCCTTACGGGCCTTGGCGGCTTGCTTGCGTTCCTCGCGGGAGAGAGCGCCACTTTGTTCTGTGCCGTCATTGTCGGAACCCGACTCTTCCTCGGAGTCCTCTTCCGAATCCTCTTCTTCCGAGTCATCGATGGACTTTGGTTGGGCATCGGCACTCCACATGCTGATTTCGTTGCCATCGGCGTCTACGGGTCGTAGGTCTCGAGAGAAATGTTTTCCGCCTGCCAACATATGGGAGTTAGCGTCGTCGTTGTCTTGGGAAAGGACGTGCGTGGGAATTTTGCCTGGATCTCCACGAAAGAAAAAGAAAAAAGAGGGGGAAAAAAACATGAGTACTATCGCAGAACTAGAACTCGGGTCAGGAAGGCATACCTCCTCTAGTGTACGTCCTGAACTTGCCGCCGCGACCGCGGGAGTTCGAACCTGGCTGACCGGCGACCATATTGGTAGTCTCGTTGGGATTGTCTTGTTGGTAAGGTGTTGTTGTTGGCACGGTGGAAATCGGAGAAGAGATGGCGGAAAGAAGACGTCTTCGCGCAACGGTAATTGCGGGGTCAAAGTGGGAGGAATAGGCTACGGTATTGTCGTTTGCCTGAAAAGGAGTGTACGTTGTAGGTTGGTACCTTAAATAGGTCATGTCAGGTTCGTACTTTGTATGTTGTTGGATCTGATGTCTCAACATTTGGAGGCGGGGTAGAGGGGTAATTACTGTACATGTACATGTACTTTGTACGACGTGGACAGTGGATCTGCAGGCCTGAAAGCACCGAGGTGGGGGGAGGGGGTCACCCAGTACAAAGTACCGGGTATTAACTTTACGGTGTACCTACCTAAGGTAGGTGTTGTTCATTTTACCTTGATCACATATCGATGATAACGAGAAGGGAAGGTAGCCTTGGTTGGCGCATTTTCCGTAATCAAAGGTACCTACCTTTAGACATAGAGGTACTGAAATACCTAGTTACCAGTGCGAGTAACTTGGGCATAAAACCTGCACGTATTACGGAGTAGAGTATGAGTAAGGCTGTCACGAAGAGGGGGCACCATGGAGGTCAGGTATGAATACTTCTTTTCTTTCCCTCCAGGTACCTTATTCGTGTCTGTCGAGACGCGTCTCGACTCAAACCTGACTTGACTCGACTGGTAGCTCAGTAGCCTGACGAGGGCCACCTGGATAAGTCGACCATGACACGCGACCACTCGCCCTGCATCTCTTCGTGCATAGGAGGGGTACTCTGCGTGAAGGCGATCCACTTATGTGTCGGATTGGAATTATCTAGTTTTGTTTCGTTTCTCTACCGCAATTCGATTCGGCCTTGTGCTTCCTCCTGTGGCTCATCCCCGCCTGAGGTATGGAGTATCTCCCGGTTCTTGCTCCCTGTGCCCGACAGTCGACTTCCTGACCTTTCCTGTTTTTTATCTTACCAAGTCTACCTGACACGCGAGGTTTCTTTACGAGAGATAATCTCGTGGCCGAAGAGTTTACAACTATGAGTGCTATATAAAGGTATACATGCGAAGTACGATGAGAGACCAGCGTTTCAGCGTGACATGGGCGAGAGGACTTCACCGCGGTTCTTGGCATACTTCGAGTCTTTGGCATACTAGTGGACCTAGACACAAACACCCATACAACATGACAAATTTAGGTCCGTCCCAGACAGTGATAAGGTACGCTAGCGTAGGACAAACGTGCGGCCTTCATGGCACCGAAGTCAGCAGCCTTGGGCCTGGGAGCCTTGTCATTCCTCGGTTAACCACTAATCTGCCCGTCAAGCGCTGAATTAATGCACGCATATATGTCTTCCAAGTAATTACTTCACCAACTGCCCGTGGGTTATTGTGTACCGTATCATTCAACGCCAGTAAAATGCTGAACATGTCAGCAAGACGAGGCATATTGCAAAGTACACACAAGACATTGTCAATTCAAGCACACTTTCAAAGCCGACGCATCCGTTGGTCGTATGCCTCAAACATGTAATTATCATCCCTAGGACGGAGATTATCATACTTGTTCTTACATGAGCGGTTTCTGTGGTTCGTGAATTGGTGACCCAAAGTCTCGATGAAGAAGTACTGAGTACCTAGGTAATCTGACCATGCTTGGCGACTTTCACCCATACCCGGAGTTTTTCCGCGCTAAGCGAATTCGGGTGGACACCCAGAGAGAATATCAGTGGGAGAAGAGACGCGGTCCCTTTTGACCTTTTTCTTTTTTCCTTTTCCTTTCTTCATCATAAAACTCAATCCTTCATATTCACTCTGGCTTCCATTACACCATGGATGTTCTCTGGAGGGGAAACTGGAGGAAAGACCAAACCTCCCACGTCGTTCTCTTACCCTCCGGCCTATTTTTGACAGCCTTCGCTGAGTTGGCGCCGGAGAAAATCTTGAACGCGACAACCCTTGCCCCGTGTCTATCGTCGCCATTCCTTAGCAGTCCGTATCGTGGGTCACGATTTGCGACTTTTCGTCGACTAGCGACATTGTTAACTAAGGTCTCTTACCTACCTATGTTTGACATGCTCGGATGATGGCGATTATTTTGTCGCGGATTCGCATTTGAGCCAGAAATGCACGTTGGTAGTAAAATAAATATGGGTCGTCTTCACGCGTAGTTCAAAAAGTCAATGAGCTGTCTGCCCAGAGATTCAGCATGTAACTCTCCTCCGTCTGCTTCCCTCAAGCTAAGGAATGTTCGACCTTTGGCGGGCATCCCTGAATGAAGTAAGAGGGTTCGGGCAGTGAACACGGGGACTCTTACTTGCGGAGGCCTTGGCATGCTTTCTCAACGCACCCGAGTGAATTTCCAGCCATGCCAACTTACGATTGCGAATTGTCTTCGTCCGGCAGCAAATCACGCGGTCAAGCCTAGCATGCTCCTCAAAACCAACCGCCCAGTGTGTCGTCTTTGCAGGCCAAGGGAAAAGGGTTTAAAATCGACAGTCTTGTTCGTCAGATATTGCTATTCGGCTATTGTGCGACAAGTTTGCTCCAGTTCCTTTCCTAAATATTGCGACCTGCGCAGGCTTTTCTGAATGATATAGAGACAATTGTCTCTCAACGTCCTTGCCATTCCCTGACCATTTTCTAGCTGGCCAGTCCCAGTTCCCCCGTCCTGGCTCGCAATTTCGTCGATGGCCGGGACGATGGTCTCCGCTCGGCCCAAAGTCTCCGCATCGTAGAGATAGCCGTGCTCGCGAGCAGCGATGACTTGTACCGGCTCGAACAGCGATGACTTGTACCGGCTCGAGCAACGCCGCATCTTCAAGTGTCCCGGATGCCCTTGTGCTCGAAGGCGGACTGCACCGCCTGACGCACCTTTCGCTCCGATCTCAGGGGGATGTAGAGCCGGGTCAATGTCAGAGCTATGAACGCAGAGAGAGATAAGGATCCCTGGTTCGCAGGCGGGCAGAGCAGGCCATGCCTGGTAGGGGGAAGACGGGGTTTGTGTCGGTTGGGAGCACCGAATCCCCGTACTCAGGACGGGGACGTGCCATTGAGTGGGTTTAGTTTCAACAAGTCGGCTGCCAACATATTCGCCTTCTCTGTAGCGTCGTAGAGGTACAATTCGATGAAGCCCGTCTTGGTCCGTATTACCTTTGCTAGGCTCTGGAATATGAAACGAATTACTGTCTTGTAGGAGCCCATCCCATGGCCGGTATGTTGTCTCGCCGCCCGGAGAAAAAGGGGGGGGGGGGGGCTCCCGGTTGCAGCATGTATGATGTATCCATCTACCAATTTTCCGCACAGGACACTCAAGACGTCTCGGAGCATCGGGCCCCATTTAAATTCCTTTCTTCTTGGAATAGAGACTCCTTTTCTCTTGCTGGGCATCGCCTTCGGGGGGTTTCATCGGCCGAAAATGATGTTGTCCGAGGACCAGTTGTCGAGGGTGCAAGGAATGTAATTGGACACAGGGATCAGGCGGTGCAAGGCTGACGATAGATGGTGGCACCCGCCGTTCTCGTGAAGTGCGAGTGCGACGAAGTTCGGGTGGCATGAGGAAGTCCGAGGGATGAGGGTGTTCATCATCCCGCCGAGGGCATCTTGGCTAGACGCGAGGGCCGACAATTTCTGTCGTGGTTGACCTGCAGCAAGGGAAGGTTGGACGGACCGGCGTCTTCTCGTTGATCTCATCAAGCTTTTGATCAGGCGATCGGTGCTTTCCGATATTACGCGTCGGAGCCGAACGAGTTCGTGGAACTCGTCGTCGTTCCCTTGACAGATGCCATATCTGGAGAAGGTCACGAGGGCAGCAAACATGAGCTGCGCCGATGAATCGAAATGACGTTTCAGACCCTTCGAATACCAGCTTAGATCGTACTTTTCCATCTTACTATTTTCTGGGCGTGAAGAGTAGGGAAGTAGGGTTGGGTCAGTAAATTTGAGATCTGTCCGTCGTCTCGAGGAGTCTCAAAGCGGTAGGACTAGAACGTGGTCGTGACTGAAATCGGACTTCCTTGGTGTTCTTGTTCGTACTTGTAGATAAAGAAATGGCCATACCTATGGACGATGGGAAACTTCGTGTTATTACGGAGTAATACCACGCAAAGCGGTAAGCGGTATCGAGACGATCCAAATTCAAGATGGCCGGTCCTGTCTTAAAAGACACCACCTCCGAAGCTGTATAAGCATGTCTGTACTCGTGAAATGTTGCTTCGAGCCACTGCAGGAAACTCGAAACGAGGTGTGGCTTACAATGACAGTGGTGGCCGTGAAGTCGCCAGGTCTGGAGACTAGGATGACAACTGGCGCCATCCTCGAGAATCTACCGAGTAGTTATCCGTACAGCCTCCGGTTTGGTTGGACGCCCATATCCGCATCCACGTCAGAAGACAGCGACTGACATTTTGCTGGAAGAAGTGGCAGACTCTAACCCTCCTGTCGAAGTGGCTTAGAATGTGCAAGGCAAATTTGGCAATGTGGTGGCCCCCGCCAGTTTCATTTATTAGCACTCCGGAGATTCCCCTCAAGACCATCTTGTCTGGGCCGTTTTGGTGTACAGCCATTTGAATTCTTGACGTGCATTCGCACACTCCCGGATATTCATCGTACAGTGTCACGATCTCGTAAATGACCGAAGCAAATCGTCGATACGCCGTCGCTTCTGACGATTCAGAGTGAGGCCTGTCTCAACGCTTGAAAGCTGAGGTTGAGGTTTCATGGACGCGGAGACCTCCTTGGATTTGGGAATCGTGGCATTGGGAATGTTTCCTCCTGGAATACCCTTTTTGTAGAACGTGTACCGCGAAGTCGCAAACAAGCCACGGCGCACGTAGGAAACCGTGGGTGATATCCCTGACCTTCCACAGTGGCCAAGTTGAAGACAGGCAAGCGGGCGAGATGGAAGCGTCAGGGAACCAGAGACAGCTTGTTTGGTGACACCAGCACGGTTTTTCTTGAGGTCTTCGTCCTTGGTCAGTTGGCCGAGAAACGAATTCAGGAAGAAGGCCCAGGTTTCGAATGGATAGCCCTTGCAGCTCTGAGCGTTGTACGACGAAGGGCTGTCTATGTAAAGGGGAAGGTTGCTCCGGGCGGCGTCGTTGAGATAGTCCAAGAACGGCGGCGCAGTCTCGGAAGGCACAAAGGAGAGAGGCTGGTTGTTGTTCTGGCAAAAGTTGATGAGGCCCTCGTCGATGCTCCTGGCCAGGTCACGCAACATGCCAGGCTGGTCTTCATCGAGCGGCTTGAAAAGTATGAGATACCATAATAAGGAGTCCCGAGGCCCATGCAGAGGTTCAGCCGTCTCCCAGCCGTGGAGAGAGGCGACGGTCTCGGCGTTACCCCAGTCACTGCGCGACCCGTTGACATCGTACAGTAGCAGGGAGGGGAATTGGGATAAGTACTGCAACGAGTGCTCTGTGACCGACTCATCACCCCAAACGCGTAGGATACGGAGGAGCGGGAACGGGTCGTGTTTCTCAGACCAGCCTCTGACAAGGCGGTCGCTGATACGGGGGAATACTGTTCGCAACTCGTCCGCAGGCTGAATGATTTCGAGAACGGCCAAGTTTTTGAGTTCGGGCAATGCCATCAGTTCAATGCTATCAAATGAGCAGGGGCCACTGATGTTGAGGTAGGACAGAAAGTCGAAGGAAGGAGATTCTAAAGGTTTGGTATAATGGGAGAGAGGCTCGGAAGGTCGACAGATGTGGTGTCGATACTTGTATAGACCCAGCGTCTTCTCGCCGTCTTCGATGAGAAGAAGTTTAGACAGCACTTTCCAAGCTTGCAGACAGGTCCCTCTACATAAAAGGCAAGGGCGTTCGGGATACACGATGCCGTCAGTGGGATGCCGGAATGAGAAGCGAGAGAGAGAGAGACGCACCTGTTCTCCAACAAGCGCCATAGCCTCCAGAGGTAGCGAGCGGGAAGATCGCCGCGGGTCAGGTGTTGTTCGGACAAGAAGCCAATGTTGTCTACAAGGACATGCATGGTCATATCGGCTAGGGGTCGGGGACCTTTTCTGCCTTGACCTCCACGGCCCTTCCAGAGGGGGAGCTCAGTCCGCCTAGCCCAGTCGCGACCAGACATATGGGCTGAAGTTGCCGGGACCACATACTCACGATATACGTGTCCTGTCTTCTTGTCATACATTGCGAAGGCGCCTCGCGCTATACGTATAGATGCAACACCGTGGAAGTCAAGTTTATATGCGATGGCAAAGAGAGAGACGTTGTGTCATCACTTGTTGCGTTATTCCCTTTGGCCTTCACGATGGCATGAAAACCTTAGGTATAGGTAGGTCTGGGATGATGACATAAACACGAAAAAACTCCACGATGCATCTACCTGCTTAATAATCCATCATGTAGGTGGCCCATCTTTCCCAATTGAGCCTTTCCATTTTCCCACCCCTAGTGTTGATCGCTACCATTGTGAGCCATCGTGAGATGGTAAGATGCTCCCGCTGTATCACCCCTTAGAGCTTCCGCTCTGTCTCGTTTCACCTCTATGTTTATTTCCTTCTCATCACAACATGGGCTTCAGATTGTCCGCCACGGCAAACGGCGCCTCTGTCTTGCTCTTGATCTCGTCCACCGTTACACCGTCGGCAATCTCAACCAGCGTCAATCCATGAGCGAAGTCGACATCAAATACGCCCTGTATTGTTTCGTCAGTTCCTTTCTTTTCTCGACACTATCATGACATCGTCCTTGGGCCCGTTGGCTCCGTAGGGGACTTACCAGCTCAGTAATGATTCGCGACACGCAGGCCCGCCCTGTCAAGGGGAACGCGCACTGCTTGAGAATCTTGGGGTTTCCTTTCTTGTCCGTGTGCTCCATCGTGACCACCACCTTGGTCGCGCTGGGATTGCTGACCAGGTCCATCGCTCCGCCGAAGCCCTTGACCTTGCCCGGAAGCATCCAGTTGGCAAGATCGCCCGTCGCGCTCACCTGCATGGCTCCGAGGATGGTCAGATCGATGCGACCGCTACGGATCATTCCGAAGCTCTCCTCGCTTCCGAACACCGCCGCGCCCGGGTTGAGCGTCACCGTCTCCTTGCCCGCGTTGATCAGGTCTGGGTCCTCATCGCCCTTCTTCGGGTACGGGCCGAGACCCAGGATGCCGTTCTCCGACTGCAGCTGCACCTCCACATCGGGGCCCACGAAGCCCGGTGCCAACATGGGCATGCCGATGCCCAGATTGGCGTACATGCCGTTCTTGAATTCCTTGGCCGCGCGCCTGACGATGCGCTCGCGTTTCGCCGCCGTGTCGCCCGAGCCCAAGACCGACTTGTTGGCGTCGGCGTCGTTCTCGTCCTTGGCCCACGTGTACTTCTCAATGTTCTTCTCGCTCGTGCTCTGGATCACGCGCTTGACGTAGATTCCGGGGAGGTGGATGGCCTCGGGGGCGATCTCGCCGGGCTCGACGATGTGCTCAGCCTCCACGATCGTCATCTTGGCGTTCCGTCCCATCGCGCCGTTGAAGTTGTTGGCCGCGAGCCGGAACTGGCAGTTGCCGAGCTTGTCCGCCTTGTAGGCCTTGACGAAGGCGTACTCGCCGGCAATGCTGTGCTCCAGGAGGTACGACTTTCCGTTGAAGACCTTGACGTCCTTGGGGTAAGAAAACTTGGCCGGTGTCCCGTCGGGGTTGTTCTGCAGCGGCAGGTCGCCCGTCTGCACGACCGTGCCGAAGGCCGCCGGGGTGTAGAAGGCCGGAATGCCTTTGCCTCCCGCCGCGCAGCGCTCCGCGAGCGTGCCCTGCGGAGTCAGCTCGAGCTCAACTTCGCCAGTGAGATACATCTTCTCGAACGTCTTGTTCTCTCCGATATAGCTGGCGATCATCTTCTTGATCTGTTTCGTCTTGAGCAGCCTGCCCAAGCCTGATGAGTCGGTACCGGCGTTGTTGGACACGGCGGTCAGACCCGTGATCTCTGGCTTTTTCAGAACCTCATCGATGAGGGTATCCGGCACACCGCACAGTCCAAATCCACCACAAAGCAAAGTTGTGTCGGACTTCATGTCCTTCAATGCTTCGCTGGCTGAAGGATAGACTTTATTGATCGCCGCTCTGCTTGCTGACGCAGAAAATGCGCGGGCGAGAACGGGAGTGGGCTGTCAGAGTGGCCGGCCTGTGTTAGCTAGAGCTGTTCTGTAATTGGCCTGGGGCGCCAGTAGCAGGTAGGTTGGTCAACTTACATTTGAGCCATGACGAGCGTAGGCTCGGAGCGTCCGCACGTACAACCCTGCAGGAGACATTATGAAAGACCTCGCAACTATAGTTACAGCTTAATACAAGAGAGTGTGTGTGTCGCGATAGGTACCTGGTGACAGAGACAGTGGCCAAAAATCAGCAATTAACAAAAGAAAAGGCTGAGGTGAGTGAGAAGGAGGAAGAGGGAAAGAAGGGAAAAAAGAAGAATAAGGAGGAGAGAAATGCGAATTGTACGGAGGACGGGCATTCGTCCAAATGGGCCCGTCGAAGGCCGTTGATGGCCGAGGGGCACTGCCGCTCCTGCGGAATGACCCGCTTCGGATCCTGCTCTCGGCAGAGGAGCCCGCGTACCCCACGTCCTCCAGATCTCCAGGTGCTTCTTTGCAAGGTGTGACCTCTTCGGATCCACATTACCCCACTTCCCGGCTAAGACATCATCCTAGCTTCTTCTTTTTTTCCTTTTTCCTTTTTTTTCTTTTTTCTTTGGCCCTCTTCTAGGTAGTCATGTCATGGGCCCATTACCTAGATGCCTTATAGTGGGAAATCGAGTCCCCCTAACGGTTTCCCATATTATCTACGAAATAATTAGGCCGGACCCGGATAGGTCCGGTGGAGTGGGTCTGCATGAACAATTGAAAGTCACGTGCTGATATGATAAGGCATGGAGGAATCAGAAATTTGAGCTTCGCTACGACTTCGAAGAGCACGCACGCAAGCCAAGTCGAGAGAGTGTGCGCAAATGGCCAAAATGGAGTCCAGTCACAGTCCCAAGAGGCGCAAGGTCTCTTCCACTGGGGATACTCTGAGCTCTCGTAATGCGACTGCTCTGGCCACGGCGAGCCCCTTCGTGCTCCAGACCGAGGAGCTGCTGAAGGAGGTCAAAGTCGACTACTCAACTGCATTCAAGGACGCCGACGCTCTGCTGAAGCAATTGAAAGATGTGATCGAGGGCATCCCTTCCCTAGACCCAGTTCCTGTAAGCTCACCAAGTCGCTAACCCTCCCTCACGTGTTCTGAGGGTGCCTGCTAATGCATCCTGTTCTCTCAGATCTCAGATGCGACACAGAAGTTTCAAAAGAAACATCAAATTAAAATACCCTACCCGGACCCGAGACCGGCCGCTGACGCACCGTACAAGCTTGCATGCGCCAAGCCGATTTCCTTCAACGTCGTAGGGAGCTATGTGTCGAAGACTATGACCAAGGCCCAGCCGCTCAAGGCCATCGACATGATCGTCCAAATGCCACAGTCCCTCTTTCAAGAGAAGGACTTTCAGAACATGCGCTATTTCTACAGAAGGGCGTACTACATTGCGAACATCGCTGCCGGCGTGCGCAGTAAGATGGGGTCGTCCGTGCAGTTGGAGTTCGACAACTTGAATGAAAATAACTTGCTACCCATCCTCTCGATCCGCCCTACCGGAGCTGAAGTCGACAGCGAAACTAATTCTGCCAACGGCGATGACGACAAGCAGCCCGTCGATTATACCATTCGTGTCATCCCGTGCGCACCCGAAGGCTTGTTTCCCAAGTCCAAGCTGCTACCGTCAACAAACTCCGTCAAGTTAGGGCAGGCGGACATGCCTACGCCGTTTTATAATTCTACAATCAAGGCGGAGGAAATCTTCGTGACGTACCTGCGGGTTCTGGCCCGCGCGAGGAACCAGTGCGCTGCCTTCTCGGATGCATGTATTCTCGGCAGGGTCTGGCTGCAGCAGCGCGGGCTGGGCGGATCCATCTCCAAGGGAGGATTCGGTCATTTCGAGTGGGCCATCATTATGGCCCTGCTCCTGCAAAAAGGTGGCAGGAACGGTCAACCAGCTTTGTCTTCTGCTCTGAGCAGCACGGAACTTTTCAAGGCGACAATTCAATTCCTCGCTTCCACCGACTTCGTGAAGGAGCCCTTCGTCTTTGGAACATACCCACGGGGAAGCGACGCTATCCGAGAACAAGGACCGGTGATGTTTGATGTCGATCGAGAACTTAATGTTCTCTACAAGATGAGCCCCTGGTCGGCGTCTTTGCTCCAATATCACGCCTCGTCGACCTTGGAACTCTTGAGCAGCAGCTTCTCGGATCCGTTTGAAGCGACCTTTATCACCAAGACCGATGTTGTTCTTCAACTCTTCGACGCAGTCATCCATGTCGACGACATTGACCTGGAACGGAATGCTGCTGCGTCGGACCGGCGAGGTCCCGTGTGGAATTTCAGTCTCAAGGCATACACCACGCTCCAGAGAGCTCTTAGTGACCGCGCCTCACTGATTCACATCCAAACACCGAGCTACTCGCCTTGGCTGATTACTTCTGTCCACCCATCAGATGCAGTCCATATCTTGATTGGTGTTGTCTTCAACCCAGCAAACATGGGGAGGGCCATGGAGTACGGTCCGTCGGCCGAAGCACGGAAAGAGGCCGCCAAATTTAGGCAGTTCTGGGGAGACAAGTCAGAGTTGCGCAGGTTCAAGGACGGTAGCATTCTCGAATGCGTTGCGTGGAACGATAAATCCGCCGCCGGGATATGCGAAGAAATCGTTCGATACACCCTCAAACTACATCTAGACGTCTCCCCCGACACCCTCCGCTTTCAGGGCAGCCAGATCCCGGCTGGGCTCGACTTCACGCCGGTCGATAAGGATGCTTTTGATATGGCAAGGCGTGCTTTCCAGACGCTTGAGCATGACATACGCAGCCTGGAAGGAATGCCCCTCTCCGTGAGACGGCTTGCACCGGTTGTTTCGGAGCTCCGATACGCCTCAGTCAAGGCACCAGCCATCGGATTCCATACGGAAGTCGTTCCACCCATGGACGTACATCTCTCGTTTGAGGCTTCAAGCCGGTGGCCTGAGAACATTGTTGCAATTCAAGAAGCAAAGATTGACTTTCTCCTCGACATTGACAGAAGGCTAAGAGCAGCGAACGATTCCATCACGACAGTCCTTGGCCGTGACAATGCCCTTAAAGAGTCGGACAATCTGGCGTATCTCGACGTCGTGTACGACAACGGCGCCGCTTTCCGGTTACGCATTCACGCGGACCTTGAAGACACACTGTTGGATCGGCAAGTCAAGAACAAGACACTAGATCCGTACATCAGAGCGGAAGCCGAGGACGCCCTGTTCAGTTTGAACTGGTACCATAAGCTGCTTCCACTGCACACGCAGTCGGTCGCATCCCTCTGCACACGAATCGCGCCTCTATCGCCCACAATACGCATGGTCAAACACTGGTTTAACGCGCACAAGCTCGCTAATCACATCAGCGAAGAGCTCATTGAGCTTCTTGTGCTTCACGTCTTCCTCCAGCCTGAGCCATGGAAGATTCCGTCAAGCGCCCAGACGGGTTTTCTCCGGACCCTCTTCTTTCTCTCTCGCTGGGACTGGCGGGCCGATCCTCTCGTCGTTGACTTCTCGGACGAGCTGTCTCACGATGATCATAACGCAGTGCGGCGACACCTTGAGGCCTGGCGCGTTCGTGACCCCAACATGAATCGCGCTGTCCTTTTTGTCTCGACCAACCACGACACCGAAGGGCTATCATATACACGAGGGGGTCCCTCCAAGCTTGCGGCGACCAGGATGACTCGTCTTGCCAAGGCAGCGAGCAGGCTCGTGCGGGACCGCGGGGTGGATCTCGATATGGATGAGCTCTTTGAACCGTCCCTCCGGGATTATGACGTTCTCTTTCATGTCTCGAGCTCCCAGGTAAGACGAGTCCTTCGTAATGTGATGGTAGCCAGCTCGAGTGGCGCCGTACGGCATTCGATCTTCAAAAATCTCGACGAGCGGACCGGCTCAGTCCCGACCCCGGCGGCGAGACACCCGCTGGACGTTCTTTTTGCGGAACTGGAGCTTGTGTATCAAGACAGCCTGATATTCTTTCGGGGTGGCCAGGGGGATGCCACGGTGGGAGCCATTTGGCAGCCGAAGCTCCGCACACAAGAGTTCAGGGTCGGTCTGCCGTTCAATTTCCACAAGGTAGATGGTGAAGGTGCACAAGATGGCGAAGCGGAGAGCGACGCGGTAGAAATCAACAAAGAAGCTGTCCTGTTGGAGATAGCAAGGATCGGAGGGGAGCTGATCAAGCGGATTGAAGTGTCGAGTAGATAAGATGGTCCCGGTCGTCCTATAGATATAAAGTCCGAGAATGGGGACTGTCAATATTAGCTCGGCCAGAACGATGTTGCCTCCCGACCGATGGTGCTGTTGTTATGAAGGAGCTGATCAAGCATAGTGCGGGTGCGACCAGTACAGTGGGTGAGCAATAATTTCGGTATATTTCAAAGATCCAGCGATTCGTTACTTTTGCAAGACACCATGGTTTTGCCCTGACAGAAAAGGGTTCCCCCAAAAGCTCGAAGCATTCTACTTTGGGTTATCCCGAAACTTTTGCTCACTCATGGTAGGGAATGTAAGGTTCTTCCCCTATAACAACCTATTGAGCCGAACGAAGGGGTCTCGGGCGTGCAGATAGACTACGCTAAATAAGGTCGTCCCATTTCAATGGTTTAAACAAATAAACAAATCGCCGGAGCAACATTAGTGTTCCGTAGCGGCAGGACTGGTCTGTTAAACCCATGGCCGATCTGGGTATCCTGGAGGTTTGCCACGATCATATCAGGACCGATGTCCAGCAGTGGCCTATCAGCAACAAGAGTGCGGGGGGACGCTACGATCTCCCCTGATATCCGAGATCGCCGAATCCTCCCGGTACGTTGTATGTGTCTTCCTATAATGTACGTGTAAGAAATTGCACTGCCATGGGCATGGTTATGCAATGTATTTTGTACGGCCGCGGAATAGACTCCATCAATGTTGACCCTCGTGCAACAAGGCTTGTCAATCAAGTCCCTAGCCGATAGTGAAAAGGAGGGTAAAAGGCACTCTTCGTTCGGCATGGAGTAGAGTCGAGAGCCGCGGCGTTAGTGAAATGGGTTGATGTGTTTCGGCGCAAGTCACTTGAGTACTGGTTAACATGACGGGAAAAATAAGACATTTCCGGGAGCTGGAATGTATGTTCGCCCTTCCGCACACGTACCTTTAGTCCAAAGTCGAGTCGTTCGTTGCGGGTGCCGAAGCCTACGAAGTAATGACGTTGTACTTCGTAGGTACCTAATCCCAAGTCCAGGGGTACGGTAATTACCTTATCGTTTTCCCTTCGTTGTGTTTGACGAAGGCCCAGCCACGTCTCAGCGCGGAAAAGGATATTATTGGCCCAATGTGGAATAAGGCCCCTTGTCTTTCAGGTGCGCCACACGAATCGGCAAGGCCGGATCTATACCAAGTTGAGAGATGGGAGCACAGATCTCCCGAGCCCGCAGACGACATTGGATAAAAACTGAGGGTTGGTTGGGGACTCGGCTCTTGGCTTCAGCAATCGATATTCGTGTGACCCATGAAAAGTCGTACGAACTATGGATATAGATGCGTAGACAAGAATGGGTCGAGTCGACGGTTTGAGAAATGGAAATATTCTTGTACTTCTGCTCTTCAACCTATAGCACTTACTACCGAGTACCTTAATCAACTGGCTTTGTTGATAGCAAGGGCGGACATCTTGGTCGAATCACACTCGCACTCCCGTCCGTGTGCAGAGACCGCGCACACGGCGATTAAAAATTCAATATGTAAGTGAGGAAGAGCTACCGAGGTATGGAATTTCCGAATGGACATGCATTTAAAACAAGACAGTCTACCGGTATCCGCTCAATTTCAGCTTAGTAGGGGTCGCCGTAGGTATACACGTGTAGTACGAGCAGAAGAAAGAAGAGACATGCTATGCTGGTTAGGCCAGGATGGTGCATCAAAGCATCGCATCCTGCAGCTGAGAATGTTGAGCGGCTGGCGGCAGAATGCCGCGACCCCGAACAGGGGTCTGATTGTTACGTGCACGCCCCCCATCTCGCTGCCCCGATGCGAATGAGGTATTGACGACCGGGACTTGTTGAGACAGCCGCTAATTATCCCTGATGCGGTGCTGGTGCTGCTGGCCAATAAAAGAGGGTTATCGGTAGGTTTAATGGCTATTAATCTGTACGATTGGGAAGAAGAAGGGAAACGAAACGAGAATACCTAGGAAGGAGAATCCCAAGCCCAACGGGTCGGGAGAAAATGAGAATTGACATGGGCGCTCCAATATTCTGGCCCGACGCCGATCACTTGAACAGGCTTATAGCGGGGCTTTCCTGGATAAGGTAGGATCAAGGGTTCGGTGTAGTAATCACTTTATAATTACTGATGCCGACTTCCACGTCTGGAGAACGCTCAATTGCCCTGTACTCCCGTACTCAGTAAGGTAAGGTAAGGTATATTGCCCACTGCCTCGTCCAGTTCAAGTCTGTTCGGCGTACTCCGTTGTCTTGTCATTATTTTCTTGTTTATATCCTATCCCCCTCAACGTTAAGGTATCTAATAGATAGGTATCTGAGACGCTTTTACTTGTACTCTGAGCGTGCTGGACCAGGCTGGAACCCTTACCAAAGTATGTCGTAATTAATCACCTCGAAGACTGGTTCGAGACAGTTAAAGGAACCAAGAAGCTGAATCCCCGAAACCCCGGGTTTGAGGTGGATCATTTTGTACCTAGCTTACGTATCCGTACCCTACCTTACCTTAAGATTAAGAGACTCGACCCACAAAGAATGACGATGTACGGGGTACTTCGTCACAAAGTACGAATATGTCTTCCGTGCATTTGGTGCATTTGACATCCCCATCAAACCCTCATCGTCCCCACTCACCCACCTTCCATCCCCCCATATCCCTCCCCCCTCCCCCTCCCCCATCCTTCATCCCAAATTGTTTTCATCGTCACAATTCCCTCTTTTAATCCATCGTCGCCAGAACAGATCACCACAAGGGTATCCGAAATTACCATATTTCTTTCTTACGACGCCCATTCTGTACTGCCGTCATCGGGATATCGTGTCTTATCGGCTCCTTGCACAACTCCTCGCCCGAGTCATCTCCTCCGGAATCAGATTCATACTATAGGTAGCTCATTCCGCTCGTCGAGTTGACGCAACGACCCCGCCTTTTTTCCTATCTCGACAGACCGATTTCCTAGTGCCAGGGACCAACCACTGGTTTGGTTTTTTTTTTCGTTTCTTGCCACCAGTCGTATCCTCGTCACGAGTGCGCTTGTCTGGTCTCAAAAGACTGGATTGATTTGGGGTTCGACCATTCGACCATTCGACCATTAGTGGCATAGATATCGCCGTAGACACCATTTTGTCGCCTTCGTTGAGCAACAACAGTCTGCCTGGCCAGAAGCGTCTTTCTTGTACCTGCCATCTGCGAAAGCCTGTTTGGCGCGTTCCGTTCCTCGGTCACGGCAAGCTTTCACGAGGCTGACAACGACGACGACCCGACGGCCCCCGTGCCGACAGCTCTCGCGTCACCCCCCTTTGGTCACCGGCGCTTCATTTTGATAATGTCGGGTTATCCGGGCCAGGGTTATCAGGGAGGTTATCAGCACGGCGGTCCGCCGCAGCAGCCTTACCCGCCTCAGGTCCAGGGCGGTTACTACCCGTAAGAACGGCATCCAGGCACGCCGGTGCTTCATCCCCCATCCAACTATTCCAAACGCTGACTCTGAGACTGCTTCTTCAGCCCGCAGCCTAATTATAATACATACCAGCCGGGGCCGCCCCGCCCGCCTCCGGGCCCCGGTTATGCTTACCATCCCCAGCAGCCTTCTTCCCAACCTTACGGCTATAACCGCCTGGTATGTGTTTGAAAACCCCATCCAGCGCATATTATATTGCCGGCTTTGTTGGCGTTTTTTTTTGTTAACCCTCGCACTCTGTGATGTAGCCTCCACAGCAGCAGCCGCTTCAGCGACCTCCCCAGCAACATCCTCAACATCATCCCCAGCAGCATCCTCAGCAGCACCCCCAGCAACATCTCCAACAGCAACCATACAATGGCTACGGCCCACCACAGCTCAGCTACGGCAATAGGCCAAGTGTGTAATCCCCGTGCCCCTACACTGGCTTTTGACCAGGCTGACGTGTTGAAACAGCAATGCCGACTGCAAACTCGAACGCCTACTCCCACGGAAACCACAACGCCCCTGCTCCACCTCCGACAACGCCGCAGCAGTTTGGCCATGGGGCTCCGAGCAACTACTCGTATCAATACTCCAACTGCACGGGCAGGAGAAAAGCTCTCCTCATCGGCATCAACTACTTCGGTCAGCATGGCCAGCTGCGGGGCTGTATCAACGACGTGAAGAACATGTCTGCCTACCTGGTGGAGAACTTTGGCTATAAGCGAGAAGACATGGTCATCCTCACCGACGACCAACAGAATCCCATGAGCCAGCCCACCAAGCAAAACCTCTTACGAGCCATGCATTGGCTGGTCAAGGATGCAAGGCCGAACGATTCTCTCTTTTTCCATTACTCGGGCCACGGCGGCCAAACGAAGGATCTCGATGGGGACGAGGAGGATGGTTATGATGAGGTCATATATCCCGTCGACTTCCGACAGAACGGTCACATCACCGACGACGAAATGCACAGGATCATGGTGAAGCCTCTGGTTCCCGGCGTGCGACTCACAGCCATTTTCGACTCGTGCCACTCGGGCACCGCCCTCGACCTCCCCTACATCTACAATACGCAAGGCATTCTCAAGCAGCCGAACTTGGCCAAGGAAGCCGGCCAGGGTCTCCTCGGTGTTATTTCCTCCTACAGCCAGGGAGACCTGGGCGGTGTTGCAAGCAACCTCGTGGGCTTCTTCAAGAAGGCCACCAATGGCGAGGAGGCTTATAACCGCACCATGGCTACCAAGACGTCCCCTGCAGACGTTATCATGCTTTCGGGCAGCAAGGACGATCAGACGTCGTACGTATGCCCCGTCACTAATCGCTATCAAATGCAGCCCTCATGTCCCATATTCCTCGCATATGAACACCAAAGGCTAACTTGAAGTACAGTGCCGACGCCACCATCGCCTCCCAAGCAACAGGCGCCATGTCTTGGGCCTTCATTACCTCCCTCAAGAAGAATCCGCAACAAAGCTATGTCCAGTTGCTTAACAGCATCCGAGACGAGCTCGCCACCAAGTACACACAAAAGCCTCAGCTCTCATGTAGCCATCCTCTCAGTAAGTTGTGGCCGGTGTTTGCGGGTTTAAATACTTTTTATCTATATGTACTGATCCGACGACGTCAGACACGGATTTGCTATTTGTCATGTAGACTTCCACCAGAACGTCGCATGATTTGCCACATCGGCTATGAGAAGCTACATGGCAACGCTTGTTGCGGGCTAAACGACGAATATCCATCCCGTATGATAGAGAAACAGAGACAAGTGGGAAGCGAAGCGAAGTGGGTTCCAGCAGTACTTGTTTATGTTGTTTGAAATGAAGTAGGCTGGCTCTGGCTCGAGTGGTATCCTCTCACTACGAATTCGATTCTTTTCAAAACTGGTGTTCTTGGCTTTCGACGGACGGATTCCTCCCTCCCCTTTGTCGTTGGATATACAACATCTCGCGGCCTCTTCTGAGCAGCAACCAAGCGTGTCCAATGTTCCGGTGTTTACCCTTGCTCTGTGCGGGATAAGGATGACTTCTTTTTCTTCTTCTTCCGTTCTCTTTTCATGATTTCATGGTTTCATGATGGAAGTTGCGATTACACTTGTATACCAGCGTCTAACATTCCCTCAAACATTCAAATCTCGGCCAGTGCATGTGCCACATAGTGAGCGAAAGTGAGTGTTTGACTCTGTAAATTTATGACCGGATCGTCTTCTCATGCCTTCTTCTATGGGAAGGCGGCCAGGGCCAGGCTTCACCCCCATCTGCCGCAGCAGTCTTGTTCCAAGTCTTTAGGCCTAGAGCAAAATGACACAACTATCCCTGCTCTGAAGAACACCCAGCCGTGACCTCGCCCATGCTACAAAACTGTTATGGCTGTCCATGTCCCTAACCCGGACTCCGTAGCGTTCCCATGTGTCCTCTGAGAAAGAAATGTTCCCCTCAAGAATGAATCCAACGCTATAAAAGAAAAGGGGAAGCAGTGGAATACGACCTCCACGTGTAACAAAACCAAGAAAACATCAAGACATCATCGCCGTCCTAACGCCATCTCATCTACAGAACCATGCCCAGAAAACCACCGTTGAGGGGAAGGAAGAAACTGTTCTCTCCATCTGAGAGCCCAAGATAGAGAAGGGGCAGGAAACGAGACGGGGAGGCAAATTCATCGCCTCAAGCGCCCCCTCAACTCTTTGTTTTTTCTTCTTCTTTTCTTTTTTTCTTTTTACGCCGCAACACCACCATCGTCGACCTTGACAACCTTCAACCCGCTCCTCCGCTTCGTCTTGCGCATTTCCTCAACACGGTCCGCAAGCTTCTTTCGCGTCGCCTCGTGCTTGGCCCATTCTCGCGCCGAGATGCGCATCCTCGCCACAAACCGCGCCACGATCGCTACCGTCTTGAGCGTCGGCCGCCCGGAAGGTCTCTCCTTGGCCGTGGCGCGGATTGACGGTGGTAGCGGTTGGCGATTTCCGAGGACCTCGGTGCGAATTTGTTCTAGTTCGCGGAGCTGTGCTTTGTTGCTGTGGAAGGGATTGCCCGTCAGTCGACACATTATCTGAGGCGGTGGTTGGGAAGGGGGGCAGCGGGAGGGGAGAGAAGAAAAGAAAAGAAAAAAACGTACCATGCGTTCGCAACCTCAAGCTCCAGCTGGAGGAACTTCTTGGCGTACGCTGCATCGGCCCGCATGCACGCCTCGCGCTCCCACCGTGACTGCATCCATTCCATTTGCAGCGCCATGCCGCGGAGTTCCTTGCTGTGGCGCTTTTCCGCATTCTCCGCCGCCCGGATGACCGTCTCAATGGCCGAATTGGCATCGTTAAGCGCACCCTCGCCTTCCAGCCGGGCAAGCTCATGGCCCTGCGGTCCGCCGGACGTTGCCGCTGCCGCCTTGAGTTCCCTGATGTCCTTCTGGAGTTTCTCGGCGGTGAGTCGGTAGGCCGCGCGTTCGCTGCGGGCGCGTTCCAGTTTGCGACGTAGGGACGCCTCGGCGGCTGCGAGCGCGTCGATGGTCTCTTGCTGCTGGAGAACGTCGTGTTCGAGGGCTCTCGTTTCCGCCTGCGCCTTGCGTAGTGTGTCCTGTAGGTCCCTGCGGTCTGAGGAAGCAGATCCGTTTTCCGCGCTGCTTTGGCGATTGGTAGCAACAGCCGACATACGCTCGCGCTCTGACCTCTCGAGCTTCTGGTTGAGACGACGCACGGCCTTGTCGTGGAGGGCTGCCGCTTCGTCCGCGTCGCGTTGCGCGTCTTCTAGGGCTTGCGCTAGGGAGAGTTTCTGGTCTTCGAGCTCATCGAGGCGCGCCTGCAACTTGTGCTCGGTCTGACTGGCCTTCCGTTCGGTGTCGCGGGCCTTCGTCTTCAAATCATGTATCGTCTGATGCGCCGAAGATAGCTGTGAGCGGAGATCCGAAACCTCCACCTGGCGCACCGATGCCCCGGACGAGTCGGGGGATGTGATCAGCCGGGCAATTTCGGTATCGTGCACTTGACGCTCAAGTTCGGTGATCTGCCGCTTCAGTTTCTTCACAACATCCTTGTGTGCCGATTCCCGCTGAAGAAATTCGAGCTCCTTCTGACGAGCAGCAGAGAGGTCACGTCGGATAACCGACAACTCACTGCTGCCTTCTCCGCCATGGTCGTGGGTGAGATGATTCATGGCAGCAAGCTGGTCCTCGTAGTCCTTGATGCGTCGCTCCAGTTCGCGAATCGTCCGTCGAACTAAGGAAGATTCCTGACCTTCCGAAGAGGACGACTCTCTCAGCTTGGCTTGAAGCTGAAGAATCTCCTGGTTGAGACGCTCCTCCTCCTCGACCGCCTTCTCGATCTCATCCTCCAATGACTTCTCGACCGTTCTTCTCTGCTCTACCAAGGCATTGTTTTCTTCCTTCAGCCGGCGGACTTCGTTGGCCAGTTTCATGTTCCCTGTCCTGAGTTCGAGCCTCTCGCGATCAACACGGAGAGTCTCTTCTCCTGACTGCTGGGCTCTCTTCATCTCGCCTTCCATCTCGTCGCGTTCGGCCTGAACTTCAGCCAGCGAGTTCTTTAATGAGATTATGTCAAGTTTCAGGTCGGCCAGCTGATCTTGCAACTCCTGCTTTTCTTGCGTGATCTTGGCCACACGACCTCGCGACTCGCCGAGCTGGGTCTGCAGAAGATCAAGTGACGCTTTCATGCGGTTCTCGTTCTCTCGAGACGACGCCGCGACCTGCGCATTGTCATTGTTGGCAGCTTGGCGCAGGGAGTCGATCTGCTGTCTGAGCTGGTCACGTTCCTTCCGAGCCGCTTCCATCTCCTCGCGAGCATGTTCGGATTCCTCCTCCAGTGCGGATTGCAGGACCTCGACTTCATCTTCTAGTGCCTGCACCTTCTCCGCTTGAGATTGGAAATCGACCTGACTCTGTCTAAGCTTGTCCTGTGTCGTCGATAGCTCGTTCCGTAGGTCCGTTAATAAAGCTTGTCGTGATTCGAGGCTCCGCTGCAGGTCCTCAATCTGACGACTGAGAACGGCCTGCTCGCTCTTGTGTCTCTCCGCCTCACTTTGCAATGCGGCCTGGAGTCTGGCCTCCTTGCTCGAGAGGTCGCCCTCGGCCTCACGTAGTTTAGCGATTGTCCTTTCTAGCCCAGCGGCCTTCTCCTCCGCCCGATCTCGCTCCGATTCCAGCGTCTGGCGATCGGTTTCCCATTTCTCGGCGTCGTTGTCGTAGAGGTTATCTCTCTCACGAACCACTGCCTGAAGGTCCGAGATCTCGTCGTTGAGCCGGTCAATCTCGCCCTTGTATTGATTGCGAATGTCTCTCTCTATCTCCAGAGCATGTTCTCGTTCCTCATTTAGGTTTTCTTCGAGCTCCTCAACGGCCCGCTGGAGCCGCGCTACGTCCCGCTGTAATGATGCCGAGTCGCTGGCCAGGGCGTCGTGGCGAGCCTGAAGGACATTTTTCTCGTCGTTCCGGTGTTGCAGTTCGACTCTGAGCTCCTCCAACTGGTTGACGAGCGTCTGGCGTTCTTTCTCGAATAGGGCCTTGTAGTGATGGCTCTCGTTCACTGTATTCCTGAGGTCTTGGTTTTCCGTTGTGACCTGAGACAGATTCTTCTCGAGGTTGGCGTACTTCTCATCGGCCTCTTCAAGCTCGTTTTGTAGTCGAACGAGCCTTTCTTCCTTCTGTCGGGTGAGACCTTTGGTGACAACCGAGTGATTTGCCATTTCCTCTTGCAACTCTTCCAAGTCGGCCTCGGCGCGCTCCTTGTCCGCGATGGCAGTGTCAGCTTTCTCCTGAAGTTCGTCGACTTGGTCCTCTAAGCGCCGAATTTTTCTCCCGAGATCGTCGATGGTTCCTCTTGCCTCCTCCAGTTCATCACTTGCGTGTGCCTTCTCTTCCAACTCGACCATCTTCCGCCGCGCGTCTTTTGCCTTGTCTTCGGCCTCCTCGAGTCTGGCCTCCAAGTCCCTTCGTTGATCCTCATGCTTTTTAATGGTCTCGTCTTTTGCGTCGAGCTTCTCTTTCAACTCGTCGATTTCGTCTTCTTGCTCGCCGAGGAGGTTATCCTTCTCCCGGATATCCGCCTCGAGATCAGCAAGCTCTTCTCGTAGTTTCTCGAGCCGGGCAGAATCCTTTTCGTCTTCGGCGAGTTGTCGTCGTAGATGTTCCATGTCGGCTTCCTTATCCTCAAGCGTCCGCTGAAGGCGTTCGATCTCGGCCATTTGTTTTTCGTTGGCATATTTCCGTTTCGCCTTCTCTTGGAGTTCCATCATCTGCACACGATAGCTCTCGAGATCATTCTCGGCTGCCGTCAGATGCCTCTTGTACTTTTGCAGTTCTCTCTGCATCGTGACCTTATCGACCTTCAGTTCCGTGTTCTCTTTCAACGCCGCCTCGCTTAACCCGGGCCCAGCTTTTCGCAGCGCTTCTTCGAGGAAATGTATCTTGAGCTTGAGGCCAAAGTTTTCCTTTTCGATTTTATCGATGACATTTTCTTGCTCGCGTAGCGATAGCTGGTTGCCGTCTTGCAGCGGGCCCTTGCCGTCCCCTTTCCTCGTTAACAGAGCTATCGGCGTCGAGGCGATACTACTGCTCTCAACCTGGGGAAGACTGTGTTCGAGGTAGGATGCGTTCCGGGAGTACATAGACACTTCGCCGTTCGGAAGCGGCGTCATGTCTTCGTCGATCCTATCGAGGGCAGGCGTGTTGGGTACCGCGCCATTTTCTTTACCCGAGAGCCGCCGTGTACTGTTTCGTGTGGCCGACTTGAGCAACGGTGTAAACTCGGCGCCTCCAATACTTCTGGGGAGGTTTCTGCGGTCACCCAACGGTGCGCGACCACGCGGCGTTCGTAGGCTGATGCCGCCTGTCCGGCCGCTCCGGAGTTGCTGAAGCAAATTGTCGTCTTTGGCCGGAAATTGGAAGGAAGCTTCTTGTGAAATATCGAAGTCTGGCTGTCGGCTGAGGTACGTTGCGTCGCCGAGGTTGGTTCGTGGCGTGTCAAGACCGCCGCCATATCCTGGCGGAGCCATGCCGCCTGACACTGGGTGTGAAGGGTTTGCGTATGCGTATAAATGGATGCAATGGGACTGTATAAATGGCTGTTATGGTGATGGCGCGATGTTAATGTGCAGTGATGATCATGGTCGGTATCACTTTATTCGCTTAAGAGAGCTGGTGATGTGTTGGGAGACGTTCTTCCTCGGCAATGGCGAAAGAAACGAATGCCAGAGACGACTCTTATCATGAATGACACTGGTGATGAAGTAATGCACAGCACGCGAAGCTCGTACCGCGATCTGGTGGAGCTACCTATCCAGCAAGACTGGAATTCATGGAACGGCATGAGATACCCTTGATGATGCGTGTCGGGAGTTGGGAACTTGGCCCCACGACCGCGTTTCTTTTGTTTACTTTTCATCCATTTAGGGAATAAACTGGGTCTATGATGGAGACCGCCTGGACTTTGACCAATGAAAAGCCGATGACAATGTGACCCAATGAGCTTCAAGGCATAAATTGAAATTTACCCCGCAAAAGTCACATGGCAAAGTCACTTGGCAAGCAAGAGCTTGCGAAAAGGGGTCAGAGCACTGGAGTTGGTACCTAATAAATACCTACCTATGTACAGATAATCAGAGGGACAATCAGCGGCACACCGCCCAAGCACAAGCACAGTCCCAGGTGGGTGGCGTCACAGCTTCGCAAGCCACTTGGACAAGTCAACAAATTAATTTCCTCCAAGTTGCCGACTCCTCTTGTCGTCGAGGTCTTCCCGCCCTCTTCTCCAATTGCCACCCATTCCAAGTGCTTCCAACGAATACTACCGAGTACGTACGGCGATGATGCTGGCTTCCTTCCACGTGAGGCAGACCTTAACCCCGCCGTAAAGAACAAGCACCCATGTCCGACACACCGCCGCCGTCATCGACTGCCCCAGGCCCTTCTAGATCTGCGCTGGAATCAATATTGTCAAGTCACCAGCATTGAATCGGCGAGCTGTCGCCCACCAAGTTTTCAAGGATCCGCAATCCTCCAGACTGAGTGGCGCAGTCTTGGCTTCGGGGACCCTTGATCTTGATATGTTTCTGTTTCCTTGTCATTCAGCGTCTGGTCCTTCTCATCATCATACGAAAGGGTGCCATACCTAATCACCCCCGACCTCCAGCGTATAAGAGGCGAATGCTTTCTATATACTCCGCGTGCTCGGCGGACCTTCCTAAACGTCTTTTATCCCATTTCTTTCCCCTCCTTTTCCTTGTCCTTTAACCGAACACAACTCGAGAAGAATTCGGAACCTGTCACGATGCCTTGTTTGGACCAAATCCCCGATGAGATCATCCACCATATCCTCACCTTTGTCTCTCCAGAGGACAACCTACTTCGGGTCCAGCTGTTCTCTCGACGGCTGAATGCCCTCGCGAACGACCCCATCCTCTGGCGACAGCATTGCCGGACGTCATTCGCACACTGGGACCCGCGCCACGACCTTCCCGCCAAGCTGGACGCGGACGTTGCCAGCGTCGACTGGAAGGCCCTTTTCCTCCTACGCAAGGCGAGGAACGTCCACATCTCGAACCTCTTCGACGGGATTCTCTCGACGAAGCTGGGTCGTGTGAGGAAGTTCGAACAGATCTGTCGTCTGGGGTATGACGCGAAGGACTTCCTCCTCGAGCAGTGCCGCACCATCGACTCGGCGGATGACGTGTTGGCCAGGAGGTAGGAAATGAACACAGGTATTCCGCACCGCCTTTCTTTTTCTCACTGAAACCCTGCTCAGGTATCATAGCAAGTCAATTCTCGCAAGTCTCCGCCGCGGACTTGCGCTCGACGTCTGGAGAGATCTGCGCAACGGCCCGGCGGTAGACGCCCGCGATGGCCTGCCGGCACAATACCCACCCCGGACTCTCGAACGTGCTCTAGGCGCACTGGACATGTTCATTATTGATAGCGATGAGGGCGATTTGGACCATGTGAGAATTTCCCTCCTTTTTTCGGTCTTCTTTTTTTCTCTTTTGCTTTTCATCCCATCTCTCTCAGCCTTCTTTTCGTGGGTGTGCAGTTATACTGACCACTTTTTTTGTTTTTTCTTTTTTCTTTTTGCCCGCAGATATCCTCCCTTTTAGATGACCTTACCGCGCAGTTTTCGGCATGCCATGCCAACCTAGAGGATATGAACATTCGGGACAAGGCCCTGGCCTTGAACCGATGGCTGCGAGCTCATAATCTGACTGGACTCGAGAACCCTGAGACAGAGTATCGAAATCTGAAAAATTGCTTTATCGGGCATGCACTACGTGACCCAGAGCACCCTTCACTACCGCTCATATCTGCCGCCATCTTTTGCTGCGTCGCAGAGAGGTTAGGCTTAACTGCACAATGTCTCCCCATTCCGGGCCATGTCCATGTTGTGGTGTTCGCAACTCGGGAGTCGACCTTGGATGGAGCCCGAGTCATGGACTCAACCCAGCCGGTCGAGCAAATGTATCTGGACCCTTTCTCCTCGGCTCACGAAGTGACGAAAGAAGCTGTCCTAGGGGTAGTGTTTGGTATAGGGTGGCAAGCATCCCTGGATAGTCTGCTCACGCCTGCGTCGCCCGCAATGCTCGTACTACGGATGACGGCCAACATCAAGGCTTCATTCACGTCTACCCGCGGAGCCATGATTGCTAGCAATGAGGTGACGACCGGCCTCCCCGGCAGGAATACAGCGGAGAACCTGGAGCTAGCTGTGTACGGGGCTGCCTGGGCGAGTCTACTGCTCGCTCGCGAGATGTCCGAGCTGTTGGAGAACAGCCGCCAGCTTGCCTTCTGGTTCAGGCCCCACCAGTCGGAAGACGCCTGGCTCCTTGACACACATTTCTCTCCACTCTGCAGAGAGATCCTCGGGAGCGACGGCCTCGGCATGACAGAATTCATGCCTCAAGAACCTGATCAGCCGCTACAACGTCGCGTGAGGACATCCGATGTGGTCTTCAGAGTCGGCCAGCTGGTTCGGCATATCCGCTTCGGCAACATCGCGGTCATCATTGGCTGGACGTATTTCGGAAGCGGCATCTTTTACACGTGCATGTAAGTCCATCCCTTCCTTCGATCCCCCCCATCCCCCCTCTCATGCAAGCTACCCATGCCCACGTCGCGAAGTATGTAGCTCCGCGTTCCCCCTCCTTCTCCTCCTCCTCCTCCTCCTTCTCCCCGCGTCTCGGCATACAATTGTAGTTCTACTGCTTTCCCCGCATCGATAGCACTGACGCCGAGGGAAAAACAAACAATACAGGATGGATAGAGGCCCCAGAAATATTGTCGCCAAGGCTGACAACCTTGAACTTGTCACCGACCTAGACCCAGAGACGGTCACGAGCGCCTGGTTCGAGAGGGCGGGGCTCTATTTTAAGCGATTTGACAGGTCGACGTGTAGCTTCGTATCCAATATTAGGGAGGAGTATCCCGACGACTAATAAACTTGTCAGACCCCTCACCCCATCACCCCATCCATGGTTCGGTTCATTCGTTTGTCGGTTGAGGAACCTGTGGGGTCCATAAAGCTACACGTACAGTGTAGCAATGCGCCCGTCTGGGGGGCGGGGGGCAAAACAATGACCAACTTGGAGTTGTGGGGATGGAGTCCGCGACGTACGTTGTTTGTACTTCGTACGAAGTGCATCATTAGGTCGGCCACTGATGCGGTGCGATTCAGCTGCGGCTGGGTGCCGTGGGGTCTTTTGGTGCACATTTCAGTCATAACATGTATGGAAAAAAAGTCGCATGTGATCATGATGGGTAGCATTTCGGTCGATCCTTGGCACTGGCACTGCAGCTGCAGCAAGCAGGTTGGTCGTCCATCTCCAATCCTTTCTGGTCTAGCAGTGGGCCATCCCACCAATTGGCCTTTTCTTCTTCCTTTTTCATCTTTTCTTTTCTCTTGTTTATTTTGGTCTTCTTTTTGGGTGACCGACCCATGCATGGAATGGATCCGACGTCACGGCATTGGTGTTGGTTCCCAACGAGCCTCATCCTTCGTCTGTCCCCTGTTGGAGCCCGCTTCTATCCGTGGGGGGCCGGCGGCTGTTCTACACAGGGTTACTTTTGAACAATTTCCTTTATTTTGATCAAGAAAAACACGCGAAAGCCTAGTCTCGACTGATTTCACGAGTTGCACCGAGATGTCGGTCTGAGACTGAATTGTTAGGATGCGAGAACGAAACAATTACTGGCCGATCGCTGACGCTATGCATCGTGATACTGATCTTCCGACCAGCCCACCCGTAGCCTTCATCTCCCCCCCCCCCCCCCTTTTTTTTTCTTTTCTTTTTCTTTTTTCTTTTCTTTTTTTACCAGTTCTCAACGTAAGTGTGTATCATGCCGACATGATGCGATTGACTTTACATCCCCCGTCGTCATCTCAGTTAACTTGGAAATTAACTTGCAATGCTTCACTGAGTATCCCTTGCCATTTCCTCCAATTTACCGTGACCGGCAATAGCTTCCAACCACCGATGGATAGCCGCCATGTTGTCCATTTTCCTGCCCCGTAGGCGGTGTTCATCCGTATACATTGCCGCCTGCTCGTTCTTGTACTCGCCCATTGCCATCTTCTGCGCGGTGACCAGTTCCTCGTACACAGTGAAAAGCTCGGCGGCATCTGCCACGTCCTTTATGCGAGAGGCGAACTCAGGCTCGACCTCCGCTTCTTCGACGACTTTCGACGTCAGACCAAAGGCGTGGAGGCCCTCCTCGTCCGCAACAAACGGCGGAGGGGCATTCGCCGCAAGGGACGAGAACTCCGAATTCCCTTCAGCCCGCTGGCTGAGCAAGCTAAGTTGGCGCACAGTTTTCGCCAGAGCGGTTGACGCCGTGGCCAGAGGGCTCCGGCAGAGGGCCATCACATTGAAGTACACGGCACCCTCCTCGAACTGTAGCATGCGAGCCTCGATAAACGGCTTAGCGACATCGACCCAGTTGGCGTCCGCTTCGACGGAGCCTAGATTGACTGGACCTGATTTCAAGCCGTCAAGTTCCCAGACGGAACCGGCGGCGGGAACGATGGCGACAAAGTGGAAGGCAATGTCCGGGTTGATCTTCTTCCTCTTCTTCTTGGCTTGCCCGTGAGGTTTTTTCTTCTTTCCGGTCGACGTGCTGCCAGACGCCTTCCGCTTTTTCTTGTTCTTGTCGAATCTATCGACCTCGCCACTGAGAAAAAGATCGGCGTTCAGATGGTCCAACCGGCGAGTAAGCGAGTTGTGGATGGTTCGCAAGTGGTCATTCATGCTGAGTGCCTGACCGCGTAGGGGATAGCTCATGTCCTTTGTTGTTTCCTTGAAAGCCTCGAGCTCAGCTCCTATCTCGACCTCGCTGTTCATAATGATGTTCATCATGGCAACGGTAGCACATGCATTATCTGTGGTCTAGTCTTCAAGGTCAGCTTCGATCTTTGGGTGCGTAGCAAAGTATTGCGACCTAGGAAAGCCATAATAATATACCTGATTGGCAAACCAAACTTGACTGTCTTCACTAGGCTCCTCTGCTTCGTAGTCTTCGGAGAAATATTGATACAGAAAGATGAGTCCATAGACAGGCTGGGGAAGGAGCCTGAGAAAATCGTCATCGATACTGAATACCTCCTGAATTTTCACGTCCTTGACCCCATAGTCTCGGAGAATGACATTGAAGAATGCCTGGAGTACGGGGTCAGTAAAAAAGAAGAAAGTCCAGATGGAAGGGGGCGAACGGTGAGAGGTACCGGCTCAGACTCCAGTTCACACCATCCAGTCCATTCGCGAATGTCATTCGTCGTAACGGGCGCCACCGCCTCTCTGAGGAGATCGTCAACCATCTGGAGATGGCTCGTAACAGGTTCGGTGGCCTTCCGCTTCGGATTGCGCCGCGGCGGCTCATCCATAATGTCAAGCCCGACGCCAGTAACGCCAGGGTTGCCACGGGTTCGGCCTAATAACCGGGTTTGCCGTCCGTCAATGATAGGCCGGTTTCGTGAAGCAGCGTGAGGTTGGCAAGCACTGGCGACTGTAATTTCATCGAGGACTGGATCCGATTCGCAGGCTTTCCGTTCCCGTGTCCTAGCAATGTCGGGTTCCGCACTTGGAGGCGTCCTCGATGTGGCTGCGGTAGCGCTCGCGCCTTCTGGGATCTCAACGCGTGCGATGCCACCACAATCGCCGTTGGATCCACGATCGTCCTTGAATCTGCGACTTCGAGTAAGCGTCATGATTGCAGATAGAAACCGGCGCATCTTGTACGAGGTTTCGTGGAGATTTAGACAGAGCTGTTGGGGCTATGTCTGTCACTTGGCTGGAGACTGCAAGGATAAGATATAACGATAACTGTGACGCAAGAGTGCAGCGGAGGGAATGATTGAAAAGAATAGGACCCGTAATAGTCCACCCTCCCCCATGCCAAATCTACCCATGGTTTGGAGACTCGGGTCGTTGGAGGTGAGTAGGGACTGGTGTTGGAGACGTCATTGCACACTTGGTGTAAGAACACTCCGCTCAGAACACAGAACATAAATGTGACATAGGAAGGCAATTCCAGAAAGCCAGGACATTGAGTCTAGAAACATGTACAGATAAATATATCATCATCTCTCTGATGTGCTGGCGTATGGAATGATCCAGAAAGGTAAAGGACTTGAGACAGGGTGAACCAGGCATAGCATCAATCATTCAAGTAACACTGTAAAAACAGTCCTGTGCGTGATGCCGTGTCTAATATGGATACGGCAGATCAGGATAACAGGGGGAAAAAAAAAAAAAGAAAAAAAAAAAAAAGACACACCTACAGCTTTAAAGAAAATGGAAATTCATAAAAAGAATAAATACACGTACTTTTGTGCAGGACAGTAGTAGACTCACCAAGGAGAAGCCGGGCTATGAGATGAGTTTCAGCAAGCCTGGACTAAGGAACTGCAAGAGCTGTAACTGTACAGAGCAAGAAGCCAGTAGACAAGACCTTTTTCGGAAATTTGATGCTGTTGAGAAGAGCCACAGGTTGCCTATGCAGAAAAGGAAAGAAAGAAAAGGCACTTGGCGTCAATATCTCACACACAGGCCAGACGTTGCTTCCTTTTCACTCCGAGTTCAATGATATACCTACCATGGGTGTTGGAGGAGGTCGACTTCACAAAAGGTACATGAGGTAGAGCGCGGAAAATACTTTATCCGTATTAGATGCCGAGCAGTGTTGGAAAGGTGCTGCATGGTACATTCCTTGCCCCACTCAACCCGCCAAAAATCTTAACGTTAACGTAAGGTAGGGTAATAATTAGTGCTGGTCAGTGGTGTGTACCCGTGTCTGTCCCTGTTGTCGCGTCGTCCAAGACGTGACGAACTTTGCTCCTCACCTAAATTCTAAACCCAGGATCACAAAATTTCAATCTTCCAACGTACCTCCCTAATATACCTAGGTATTCCTGAAGCCTCTTTCTCACCCTCTCTTCTTTTCGATCAATACTCCTGGAGCAACTACCCGCACTTTATTTCCTTTAACCGTCTCCATGGTCTTGCATTCCACCGCCATACCAATCCTACAGCTCCTATAGCCAGATCATCAACCAGCAGCCAACCTTTCCTTTTTCTCGTTTGTTCGCTACGATACCTACCCCTCGGAATGCCATGAGCGAAACACCTCGACAGCGGACTGGCGGTTTCCCACAAACCCCAGGTACCGCAGCAGCAAATGGCCGCAAGGCTCCTATAAACCCACCGACTCCTCCGTCAACAACATCATCCCGGGTCAATCGATCATCGTCCCTTCCCCTAGCGCCCGAAAGCGCACCTCGCCGGAACCCGAGCGAACCACTCATTCCCCTGACCCTGCTAGACGGGCCGCAACAACGCTTCTATGCCGCAGCAACCTACGCCCTTCTGTGGGCCTACAAGCTATACGACTATTCTGCCGTCGTACGGGACGACGAAATATCCGTCTGGCTGTTTCTCAAATGGGTCCTGATAGACTTCGCATTTCTCTTCGGTCTGCCCGAGCTGCGGATACCATGGCTGGAACTTTCTCAATCCACCGTTTTAACGGTATGGGCCATTCAGTCCTTCGTCAACTGGCTGTTGATGTTTAACGTTGGTGTAAGTTCTCGCCGCCCCTTCCGCTTGTCTGCCTGTATCAAGAGAACTAACAGGAACATGGGCAGTTTCCTCTGCAGCCATGGATTCTCGGTCTCGCAAAGGTTTTTTACGACCGGGAGATCTCCGTGTCTGAACAGAGCGTCAAAGTCTCGTCGATCCTCCATAATCACTCGCTCATCATGGGCAAGCAAATCATCAACATCCTACCTGAAGGGTATAGTTCCACAAACTCCCGCCGCGCACCATAGTCAGCGTCCTTGGCGTATCTGAAGAGCTAATCCTTTTGAAGGTCGGCGGTACTCAACTTTGAACAGACTCCTTTCTGCCTCGGCTCTGGTGGCCGCGATGTTGCCAAATTGCCGATACAATTTAATTCGACCGTGCCTGCCGAGATTGAACTTGTCCGCATCGATTTACAGACCGACCAGGAGGAAATCATCAAACTCAGCAAGAAAGAAGTCAACAAGATTGCGAGGGGCATCAAGGAGCTCATGACGGACTCCAGCCCCGTGGTCCACACAGTCGATCTCCCGGTGAAGAAAACGGGCATCTATCGATTAAAGAAGGTTCTGGACGAGTATAAGCTGGAGGTACAGCGGAATACCAAGGACACATACGTGGTGCCTTGTCCACAAGCCAAGTTCCGCACACTAGATGCTTCAGGTCGGTGCATCAGAGACCTCTCTGATCTGCTTGTTGATGTGGTCGGTACGCCGCCTCTCAAGATCGTGTACAGCCGGACCGTCAACGGCAAAGACCGCAGCTTCCACTTCCAGAGCCTTCAGCCAGACGACTACTCGTCCCCGCTCCTGGGCTCTCCGTCCGCACCTCTTGTCCTGGCCGAGGAAAAAGACATTTCGTGGGTAAAGCCCAGGGCTGTCGAGGTCCGTCTCAACGAGACCCTGGGGGTGTCGGGCCAGTGGCAGTACGCCGTCGACGAAGTCCAGGACGGTTTTGGCAACCTACAGAGATACGCCGAACCGGGCGAGGACGCTGATTTCCACCCTCGGCCGAAACATCTTGTCCGGAACTTTGAGGTCAAAGAACGCCCCCAGGCGCGACTCAAGGGTTGTGATCTTAGAAATCCGCTCAAAGTCGCGAAAGGGAAAGCGACCGAGCTTCCTATAAGCTTCACCCTACCTGGGAGAACCCCCGAAGACACCTCGCACACCATTACCTGGGACTTCTCGCCCATCGATACACTCACTAACAGCGGGGAGCATGGTGACCATGTCTCTATTGGGTCCTATACGGCCACCAACTCACACGATAAACCCTCGGTTTCTGCCCCTGGTCTATACACCCTCAAGTCGATTTCGGCCCGTTCATGCGATGGCGAGATTCAGGAGCCGTCGTCATGTCTTCTGCTCAACCCGCTCGAACCTAGCTTCTCGATTCGCGCCGAGGAGATTCCCGATAAGTGCGCCGGCAACTCGGTTGGCCTACGAGTGGACTTGGATTTGACCGGAACGCCGCCTTTTTCGATACACTATGAGGTCGTACATCGCGACCGCGTCCGTGCGGAGACCGTGTATATCGAAGGCCTGAGACACCAGTTTGACCTTCTACCTAAGGAGGCCGGTCATCACAAGTACGTGTTTAAGCAGATCAGTGACGCCATCTACAAGAAGCAACATCTGGCCGGCTCGGACATGGTGCTGGAGCAAGATGTGAAACCAGCGGCGTCCGCCATTATCGAGCATCCCACGGGCGTCCTGAGTGCCTGCTTGGAGGAACAGGTCGAGGTGGACATCCTGCTCCTGGGTGACCCTCCCTTCTCCTTGGAGTGGGAGATCGTTCATGACGGCAAACGGAAGTCGGAAAAGGTTACCGGCATCGACGCCTCGAGGTACAAGATCAAGACGGCTCCTTTCGCGAAGGGAGGTGACCACATTCTCGCGCTGAGCAGCATCCAAGACAAAACCGGGTGCCGCACTTACCTGAATGACGAGCTCAAGATTTCCGTCAGAAGACAGAGGCCTCGCGCAGCATTTGGCATGATCGAGAACAAGAGGAAGGTCATGGCCGTTCAGGACGCAAAGATTGATCTTCCTCTGCGTCTGCAAGGCGAGGCGCCTTGGACAATTGCCTACCGCAACGTCGACGGCAGCGGAGGGCTCCTCCAGAAGGTTGCGCGCAACGGCAACGATGTCATTACTGTGACCTCCAAGGGCGTCTACGAGATAATCGACGTCTCCGACAGCCAATGTCCTGGTACAATCGATCCCCAAGCCTCGAATTTCGAGGTCGACTGGTTCCCGCGTCCCGAGATCAGCATCGTTTCGTCGGAAGGTATCTCTACTGCGCCATCCGGCTTCGTCAAACGTGACGTGTGCGAAGGTGACATTGACGGGTTCGAGGTCGGCTTACAAGGTGAGTTTTTTGTCTTTTTTTTTCTTTTTCTTCTTTTTTTCTCCTCCAGCACCCTACTACTTATTGCGTCCCTCTCGCTGATCACTTGGCTAACTCTGATTCTGATGCAGGTTCCCCTCCGTATCACGTTGAGTACGAAGTCCGCCACAAACCCCTTCACGGTTCGGGATCCATGACCCGGAAGGAGTTTGACGCTGCTCTCAACCGGGCGGCCATCGCTATGGACACGTCCAGGGCCGGCGAATATACCTACCAGTTCTTTGCTCTGGCAGATAATCTGTACAACAGCGACAGGAACTTCCGTCCTCTGCAAGTGCAACAGCGAGTCAATGCCAAACCATCTGCAGCCTTTGTAAAACCCGGTCAATCCTTCAAGTACTGCAAGCAGGAGCAAGAGAACGAGGACAAGATACCCATCACACTGAACGGCGTCGCACCCTTCTACGTCGAGCTAGAGATCAAGCATCATGGCGCAACCGTCCCCGAAACATACAGGATCCCGTCGATCAACTCAAATTCGCATGGCATTCAGATCCCTCGGCAACACCTCCAGCTGGGCATCCAACATGTGCGCATCCGGGAAGTCCGAGATGCCAAGGGCTGCCAACAGAGATACGACATGCATGCTCCCTCGGTCCAGGTTCATCTTTACGACGCGCCGGCTATCTATCCTCTGGAGAGTCGGGAAGATTTCTGCGTGGGTGAACGTATTGCCTACACCCTTTCCGGCACGCCGCCTTTCGAGGTCTGGTACGATTTCCAGGGTCAGCAACGAAAGGCCAAGTCCCAAACGACCAACTTCCGCCGCATCGCCGAGACCCCTGGCGAGTTCACCATCACGTCCGTCTCCGACAAGGCCTCGGAATGCCGTGCCTCCGTCAACCTCACCAAGACCATCCACCCGCTGCCGGCCGTGAAGATGAGCCAAGGACGCGTGACGCGAGTCGACATCCACGAGGGTAACGAGGTCGAGATGCTCTTCGAGTTCTGGGGGACCCCGCCGTTCGAGTTTACCTATACGCGGAGCACCAACGCGAAGAAGGGCCAGAAGAGCGTGGTCCTGGAGACGCGTCATGACGTCTCGTATGAGCACAGCAAAGTCGTGCGGACCAGCCAGGAAGGCACGTACGAGGTTGTTGCCATTAAGGATCGGTTCTGCTCTTTTTCGACGCAGCAGGTTGCCGAGAGGAAGGACCAGAAGCTTCTTAGGGGATGAAGGGTCGGTCATGGGAGACGAAAACTGCGAGGGTCAAAGGGCTGATAGTTTTGGTGGATGATGGTTTTCCCCTGCTCCCACCATCGGCGGTTGAGGAGGGTTTAGATATACACTGGTCGAGTTGTTGAAGCGAAGGGCGCTTTTATATCATGGCATGGCGTTTGAGTAATTACTTTCCATTGGGGATTTTCGGGTTAAGTTAAAATAAATTACCTGGTTCATAAAAGTCGTGCTTGCTTTGTACGAGTCCCAATCATCTAAGGTGATGGCCCGATTACAGATGTCTAATTTTTCTTCCTCGTGTGGAAAGTAGTTACTGGCGTTTTTTTTCTCCTCGTTTTTGGTCATGACGATAATGGGATTAGACCGTCCCACCCAAATCAACCCTGGCCCCTTTTACCCGCCGTATAGACACCAAAAGGGGGGGCTTGTTTCTACCTCCGACGCATTACGATTATTCGTAATCGCTAATCATAAAAAGCCATAAAACTAGGAGCGTTCTTGCCGCTTTGTGTTGCCTCCTTCCCCCCCTCACGTCCCGACCATGGTGACGTCCCCATCCCGGTTCTCCTCTTCGGGTTTGCGCATCATCCATGCCATCACAGCCCACACGATTTTCAGGGCCTCGAGTCGCTCCTCAACAAGAAAAAGGTCAAACCACGGGGTACGGCGTACTTCGAGTTCGCCCCAGCTGCGCGGTTCCTCTCCCTCGCTAGCTCCCTGCAGCACCTCCAACAACCGATCCGGCACTCGGACGCGCAAGACGCTGACGTGGTGGAACAGGCAGCTGACGAGAAAGATGTCGTCGTACCCCGAACCGGGCACTTTCCCGATGGCCTCGTAACGTGTTCTGGGGTCCCAGGACGCTGATGGTGGGCGGATCATGCGGTAACTGTCGTAGATGCTCATCTGCTTGCGAGGGCGCTTGGGTGCCGGCATCCCGGGGGAGGAGCCGGAAGATGAACCAGATACTGTTGCGGTGGCGGCATTCATTTTAGCGACTGGGCCGTCTTTGCCGCCCTGGGCAGCGTCCCATTCCGCGGCTCGTTCGATTTCGCGGCCGATGGGTCCACCGGAGCCCCCGCCCCAGCGTTTCCTGGTGGTCCACCACTGACCCTGCCCGGGGCGCTGCTCTGTCTTGCCCTCGCGAGCTCGGTGCTGGGCGGTAAGGAGGGCTGCGATAAGCTCGCGCGCAAAGTCAAAGTTATGATCAATCTCTGCGGCGAAGTTGGTGGTCGCGCGTGCCGATATGGCGGCGATGGGTCCGTCTACGAGCCCCTTGCGCGCTTCGTCACGACTCCGCGGACTGCGGAAGATGAAGGTGCAGGTGGAAGGAATGTAAGAGTTACGCGGCGCTGGGTGAGACGGCGTATCGGCCTTGTGTTCTTTGAGGTGCAGGCGGGGCTCGACGCGGGAGGGGGAGGGGCTGCAGCCGAAGTCGTAGGCGACTAGCTTCAAGAAGCCATGGACAAGGCCCAGGCGGTATTCATGCGGCATGGATGCCCCAGCGGCCGTGCGACAGGTAACAGGCTGGCGGTTACCAGGTTGACCGCCGCCTTGCGAGCTCTTGTCCTTGTCTGTCTCGGGCGATTCGGTAGTAACCGGTTGCTGAGGTCTCGGGGTGTCATCCCAAAAGCCTGCTATGGACTCGAGACAGTTAAAGAATTCTCGAGAGTTGCCCAAACGAATTGGCTGCTTTCCTGTGGGCGGGGGCGTACGCGTGACGACGCGGAAGGCATCCTCATTGTCAATGGATAGCTCTCGCTTGCGGTCCTGGTAGGTCTGGCAACCAGGCGACTGAGCTCCGGTGTTGAGCGGTCGCTTCGTTTCGTCATTGCGCTCTTGGGCCTCGTCGGGAGATAACTGGTCCCAAGCGTCAAAGTCGGGGATATAGGCCGGGTCCGGTATGAGGTCTCGTGGCGACCGGACGGGAATTACGTGAACGCCGAGCGCCTCAAATATGGGAGTAGTTACGTCAGAGGACCGTGAGATGGATTGTAGGTACTTGACCAAAGGGGTCGTGGATTTGGTCGGGGCGGGAGGCAATCGGTGGAAGTCAGGATGATCATGCGGGAGGGTGACGGGGGTTGGCGGTGGGATATCCTTCTGGTCGACATTGGCCATCCTTGGCAAGGCAACTAGAGAAATGTGAGTCAAAAGAAACGCCCGAGAGGCCTAAGACCGTCGGGGAGTTTATAATGTGGGGGGATTTAAGCGGCAATGCAAGAAATCGAGGTGATGGGGGTGAATGCTGGGAGATAGGGTGAATATAACAGACAGATGACGGGTACTCCCCCCCTCCCCCCATTATCCGGTCCAACAAGACTGCAGCACCTCACCTGGACCACTTGGTCGTTCCACCCCAGGTTGCTTCAGACTAAAGTCATCCATCCATACCTCCAATATGCGAGGCAGGAGGGCAAACGGAGGAGAGAAATGAAGGTCACAAGAGCGGAGGTCAACCAACGTGAAGCGGGATTTGGGCAGAGGGGCGACGATGAACTGGGTGTGGAGCACCCGTAGCATATAGATGTGCATAAAAAAGAGAAATATTAGACTTTAAGGCTTACCCAGACCCGAAAGCAAACCAAACATGATGTGGAGAGCTTTCTGTTGGGCAGTTTCCCGTTTCCTGGCCCAGATCAGTTGCTCGGCAAAGGCGAGGAGTTATGTTCTGAGCTCGGTTCCCTCCAACTCAAGAATCGGCCAAAGACCGGAGTAGACAAATGGCGATACAGGAGAGTAAGAGGCTGGAGAAAGATGCATAGAGAATGGGAAACCGAGAGGAGGGAGGACAGAGAAGTGACGCCGTTGGACAAACGACGGACCGAAGGAGACGGAGGGAGAGTTGGGATAAGGATGACTGTGATTCTTTTTCGAGCACACTGTCTGGATCCGTCTCATACCAGCCCGGTCAATACTTGACTGGACCTAGCAGCTGCAAAAGAACGTAAACGAGGCTTTGAACATCAGACAGGTTGTAGGGGGTATAGGCATACGACGAAGTTGTCGAACGCTGCCGGTAAAAGAGCGAGGCACCGGCGCAACGACAGGCGAACTTGCCAGATACCCAGGTAGTTGAACGACTTCAGGACAGAGCGTCGTAATGAAGGGAAGGTTGACTATATAGGTAGAGGGGTTACCGAAAGGAGGCTCGAGGTTCCTGCGGTGGGTGGCTTTGTTCTGTTGGGAAGTTGTGAGGTTGTGAGGTGGGGGGGTTGAAGTGATGTTGTGGTGTTGTGATTACGACTACCCTTGAGAAATGTCACTCTATGTACAGGAATTAGGTAATCGCATAGTATCCATATCCGACACTTGATAAACCTGGCTCCAATCGTGCTTTGTAGTTCAGATGTTCACTGAAGACAATGAATAACTGTACCTACAAATAGTACCAAGATGTCTGTAATTTTGTTCCTACCTTACCTGCGGTACACACCTCTCGCGTGATGGCAGGACATGATAGACATGCGTTATCATAAAGGCAACGGAGCGATATTATGCTACAAATTTGCTGGGTACCATCGTGTTGCGGGAGCTTGATGAAGGAACGACCAAAAAGTGGATGATGGAACCAAGGAAACGATACGTAGTACAAATCTATCCATCCGGGTGGGCGTGGTGCCTTCTGGGGAAGTACGGGGTGTGCTTGTCGGTACCTTAAGCTGCGGCATGGTTGGTAGCGGTTGTTAGCGTGGACATCCACTAATCTACGAAGTGACGGTGGCTTGAAGTCTACCAGGTAATTACCTTACATAGGAATAGGGTCTTGACTTGAAAAAGACTGAGCGAATCGGTGTGCTTTCGAACGGATATAGTGCGAATGTACGAAGTAATTACTGTCGAACAGACCACAGTCTTTTCGGTTACGTAATAGGCCGGATTGCCAAGAGTATAATCCGGGTGGACGCTTACAGAATCTACACTATATTAAATACGGTGGCAGCGTTTCCCTGATGGTCGGAGACAGTTAAAATGGCACATAATTACCTTAATTAAATTTTGACCTATTTTATAACGATTTTGACTATGCTTTATCTGATAATTAAGAGTCTTACTTACTAAGTGAAGATATACCCTTTTACCTTTACTACTATCGATTTAAGAAGCTATCTAGCCGCGTCGATATAGCATGTTAATCTATAACTAACTATTAAGATATCGTATCTTAGCTCTGTTACCTACAAAACCTATAAGGGTTGGAGCTCTAGTGACGCCTATACGAATCGGTTACCACCTATAATAACGTGTAGAGGTTTCTCCGCCTAGTCGATCCGACTTAGTCCCCCGAAAAGCCTATAATACCGAATTACGACTCTTTCCCCTTAATAATGCCTAGGCGTACCCCTATATAATATCTTAACCTTACGGAGGCCGGCCAGAAGGCGTACGACGTCGAAATCGCGCGCTAGAAGATCCTATAAGCGTAATACGATAACTACCTAAAAGGGATTAACGCTATACTAATCTAGTAGGTTAATACTATCGACTAAAGCCGCAGATAATTACTACGAGGAGGTATACCTTATAAGGTATACAAAGCCGTTAAACGCGACACGGATTAGTACCTGGCCACCCGCTAAACCGATACCCACGAAGAGTATATTAAATATACTTATTATCCTACGAATAGCCTTAAAAAGCTCGGGGAGTAGTTAAATAAGTAGTAGCTACTACTATAAAGCTATAAAGATACCGGTTCGAAGCCCGCTACGTATATATAGGTTATAGACTTCTTTAGATATATACGCCCCTATACTAGCCGCGATTAGACTAAGGCTAAGGGACGCTTTATAGATAACTAAGTAATTATACCCGAAGACCTTTATACCCTCGGTCAGAAATATAGCAATACTAGACTTAAGGACTAAGGAAAACGCGGTAGCCACCACGCTATAATATTCCCTACACTATATACCGGAAGCAAGGAGGGTAAAGATACCTTAGAGGTATCGCACGTCAAATAGCACTTAGATGATCAACTTAGTAGAGCAGAAATCTCGTGTATATATATTATATTAAGTTATATCTATATAAGTCTCTTATACCCTTAATTTAGGTGGTAAAGACTCTATTATAGGTACTATGTTATTTGGATCCTATCCGGTCTTTTCCGGTATCCGCCCCTGTTATATCCTAATACCCGAGGTCCGAAGCCCTTAATCAGGGAGTGGATCCTCCCTAGATCCCTTATAGACCACGTCGTGGTCCTGCCTATACGATAAGAGGCCACGGCTAAGCCCCGTAAAAAGGGCGGCTATAGGAAGAATAAAGCTAAGAATCCTACTACCGCGGTATTTATAGCTATACCTTCTACTACTTTAACTAACCGTTCTCCTTCTAAAAGACGTTAATCTGCCCTCCGATAAGGGGAACCCTATCGAGTATATACTATGCCGTATCACGATATTAACGCCTATTACTATATCTTTCCGGAGATAGCATTTAACGGCTAAACGCCCCATAAAAGCACTAAAATAACTATCGACCGGATCCTTAAATATAACCCTGCTATATACGCGGAAGTAGAAGAACTACGCGCCGTAAAGAAGGTAAAGAAGGATATAGGCCGGGATTCTGTATAGCTTAAAGAGACGTGACTCGCCCCTAGTAGTATCTCCCACGCCGCTAGCTTTATAGTAGGAGCCGCTATTACTAGTTACCCTCTTTAAGCCTCTGCTATCCTCGATTCCGGCGCTATTATTTATATCTTTAACGATTTTTTCCGTTTTTCTGATTTTATACCCGCTATATAGGGAGACTACGTAGTAGCCGGTAGTTTATCCCTGCCTATTAAAGGTTATGGTAACGTGACTATTAGATTAAACGGACTAATAGGAGGCCTTGATTTTAGGCTATTAAACGTCGTATACTACGAGGATTTTACCTATAATTTAATCTCTAACTAACGCCTATATCTTCGAGGATACTAGCAGGATTAAAAGCCACTAAATAACTATATTCGGCGCTCCGATAGATCTATATTATGCTAGCTAAGTCACTGCTTCGATTAAACCATTATTAAATACGTGCCCTCTAACTAATCTACGGCTACTTTTCTAGGCTCTTCTTCTTCCGCTACCACCTGAAAAACCGTCTATAAATCGATAATACGGTATCTAAGCACGGTAAAGGGCATCCTATAGTATCTACGGCTAGGGCACGCAGGCCCTATACTATTTCAGCACCTAGAAGAGCAGACGCAGGGGGTTAAAATCAAGGGACTAATAACTATCGACTATAAGGCCTACGAGCTTATAAAGATAAAGCGGTATATTAGTAGGCGCCCTCGTACCGTATCTACCTACGCAGGGGAGTAATAGGCGATTAATTTCACGGATTTTAACCGAATATCTAACGGGGACTCGCGGTTTATATTTTTCACCGACCGTTATAGTGGTTTTACGGCCACCTACATTATAAAGAGTAAGCTAGTAGTGGATATCCTCGTAATAATTAAGGAATTCCTCGCCTAGGTAGACCGCTAATTAGACTATAAGGTACGCGTTTTCGAATCTGATAACGAGCTATCTTAATCCCACGATATCACCTAATTCCTCCGTAACAAGGGTATCCTTTTAGAGATATCTACTACTAACACTTAAGCGCAGAACGGGGGTGCCGAACACGCTACTACCGTGGTTATTTCGAAGGGTCGTACGATAAATATCCACGCAAAACTACCGCCGTTTATATAGCCTAAGGCTATTCCCACGGCTATATACGTTTATAACCGGACGCTATAAAGGTAGTAAGAGGATTAGAAAACGCTATACGAGGTCCTCTTTAAAAGGAAGCCGATTTTATTATATCTTCGAGCTTACGGCTATAAGGCGTACGCGATAATAAAGGACGCCTAAAAGGGCGCTAATAAGCTATTAAATCGTATCGCTCCTCGTGCCTATATCGGCTACCTTATCGGCTACGATTCCACTAATATTTTCCGTATCTAGATACTAGGCCGCCGTAACTATAACCGCGTTATTCGCACGTGCGATATAGATTTCGATAAACGTGACTTTTTTAGCGGCGATATCGACGCCTTTAAGGATAACCTCTATTAATTAACCGAGGAGGAATTAGAAGACCTGATTAGTTAGGTTAAGTAGGAGAGGGCTAGAGATTCACGGCCGTTTACGGACGTATAAGCTAAGGACCCCCCCCTTTATATAACTACTTATTTTGAATTATTAGATCCGGGGATAAACGCCCCTGAATCCCTTTCCTTAACGGCAAAGCCGTTAAGGTTATAGTCCGTAATACCCGGCCGTAAAGGGGTAGAGGAGGCTATCTTAAGTTAATTAGGATAAGATTTAGGTCACGAATAGTGTGATTTAGCCGGTATAGCGCCTAATCACTATTTATATCCGCCCGATCCACTATTTCCTACTCTACTAGTAACCCCGCTATCGGTTATAGCGCTAATAGTAGCCGTGATATTAGGAAATCGTGAATCCTTTACGGTTACGGCCGCAGGGTTCCTTATAGATAGAGGAACACGGTGCTATAATACCCCTGTAGTTACGGCTATAAGGCTCCTTATAGATAGGGGAGCGTGACTAATTAGGTAAGGAGATAGCTAGAAAAAAGATTATTAGGTTATAGTATTTAACGCTAGCCGTTACGCCCCGGATATATATATATATTAAATAAGACTCCGCTAACTAAATTACGGTTAAAAAGGTCTACGTCTATAGCGCTATAACGATGCTTAATAATACCCTACGAATCCATAGCCCTAGTAATAGCCACCGGAAGTATTACCCAGGAGGCTATCTCGGGAAATATAACCCCGGCGGTTACTC
Organism: Sodiomyces alkalinus F11; assembly: GCF_003711515.1. Lineage (NCBI taxonomy): Eukaryota > Fungi > Ascomycota > Sordariomycetes > Glomerellales > Plectosphaerellaceae > Sodiomyces > Sodiomyces alkalinus. Next base: position 4,018,300 of record NW_021167079.1, on the reverse strand, counting down.
TAGCGGTTACCCCGGCGGCCGTAAAGATCCACCGTAAAGACCTCCCTCCTCCTCCGAAGAACCCTCGCAATATACCCTTACACTCTTACGGCTACCTATTCCGATAGGTATAAGAAGACTATCTACGGAGCTATAAGAAGATAGGGTCGTGGATACGGGTACCGGCGCCTATAGCAGATAGATATTAGGTTCTTAATTCGATATATATAATAATATATAAGTTTAATAAGTATAGATTTTTATATAAATATAAGGTAAAGCTTATAGTGCGAGGAGATTAGTAGTATTAATCCTTGCTCCAGGAGACGTATATAATTATACTAGTCGGATAGTTATTCCGCGCGTTAATAGCTATCGCTACCCGATTTAACCTTACGCTATTATAATTTAACGTTATAAACGCGTTTATATACGCGCCCCTCCCCCACGATATCTTTATATACCCGCCGCTAGGCTTTTTAGCCCCTAGGAGTCGTTTACACCTGAAAAAGGCGTTATATAGACTTAAGGAGTCTCTACTACTCTAGTAAAAGCACTTTTCGGCTATCCTTTTAGCGGACGGCTTCTAGATAGTACCGTAAGAACCGTGTTATTTTCTACGCTGCGGTTTAATCCTATTCTTCTACGTTAACGATATCGTTATTACTTATAAGGAATAATATAAGGCGTAGATAGAGCAGGCTATTAATAACCTATAACGCTACTATAACCTATAAGGTAGCGATCCTCTATAGTGGTTTCTTAGTATTAAGGTTATTTATAACCGTGCCGCCCGTAAAATCTAGCTATTATAACACGATTACGTTATAAAATTAGAACGCCTTTTAAAGCTAAATAGTAAGTATAGTAGTAATTATCGCTTAATATACCTAATTAAAATTACAGAACTACTACCCTATTTAGGGACCTCGACGGATATTAAAAGCTATTAACGGAAGATAGAATTTATACTATACGTAGTAGTAATATCGCGGCCTAATATCGCGTTTATAGTATCTGGGCTATACCGGTTTAACGTTAATCCAGGGCCTATTCACTATAAGGCCGCCGATTATCTAATCCTTTATCTAATTAACAGCTAATCGTTTACGTTAGAACTAGGGGGTAGCGATACTATTAAAATCTATACTAACGCTTTATTTACCGATCATATCCTTAATCGAAAGAGTAGTTAAGCGTACGTAATACGCTTATTTAGCGGTATAATCGCGTGTCGCGCTAATAAGTAGGATACAGTCACGACATTAATAACAAAAGCAGAGTTATTAGCGTTAGTATAAGGTATAACAAAGGGTATCTTTATATAACGCCTATTACTTAGTATAGGAGTGGAATTTAACGATCCGGAATTAAGGATCTTATACGATAATAACTAAACGATTCGATTAGTTAATTAAGAGATTAGTATGTTAATAATGCGCCTCTGCCACGTTAATATCCCTGGCTCTTAGTTATGTTAAGTAAAGGAATAAGGGTAAATACTTATAACGTACGTTTTAAGCGAGGAAATAGTAGTAGACGGATTAATAAAGGCGTTATACGGCGAGAAATTTAAGATATTCAGGTCCTAGGTAGGCGTAATAGATATACGGGAACGGTTATAGCAGAAATAGCTAGAGGAAGTCCGGATAGAATATTTAGAGGACCTAGAGGATGAATTTAAGGGCGGCTATAGCGAATAGATTATATAGCTGGATTATCTGCCGATTACGAATAGCTTTAATCGCCTAACGAACGTTTAGAGCGATTAGGGGGTATATCGAATAGACTATAGTCTTTTCGGTTACGTAATAGGCCGGATTACTAAGAGTATAATCCGGGTAGACGCTTACAGAATCTGCACTATATAAAATACGGTGGTAGCGTTTCCCTAACGGTCGGAGATAGTTAAAATAGTATATAATTACCTTAATCAAATTTTGACCTATTTTGTGACGATTTTGACTACGCTTTATCTGACAATTACCGGTACTCCGTAAGGTAGTACGGAAGTTGCGGCACTTGTATGAATATAACGTGCCTGACGTTTTACGATTCCATGCTCTGAGTATAAAACAACTGCGGCTATGAAAAGAAAAGAGGAGTGAAATATCACTGCAAATTAAATCGGAAAGAGACGATGCTTTTGCCTATTTCCATGATGAGAAACACTCCATGGGAGCCATTAAGCGCGCAGGGAGAGAAAAGAGAAGAGTCCGTTCAGCTGCTTCTACGGGGTATTTCGCACTAATAGTAGTTAGTACATAGATATAGTATAGTACTCACCCTATATAATACGGCAGGCCGCAGGGGGCTCTGTTTTAACTTCTAGAAATAGTAATTTTCGAGTATTAGGCTTACACAGGCCGTATATAATTTGTTTCTAGTATAAGAATTTATATATACGTATATAGGTAATCGTGTTTTATAGGTATAGTAAAAGCTTTTCTTAGTATATATTACTTTATAAGCGTATAAGACTATAGAGAATTTCTTTTTACTAGACGCTTAATTCCACGTCTTCGATAAGGTTATATAAAGTAATATAGTAGTACTATAATGACACCTATTCTTTTTAAAAGAACTATAATAGTTTTTATCGTTCTTAGTTAAGATCTCGAGGTGTTATATAGGTATACAGACTACGACGTGGTCCCTAGAGGATCTATGCCTGACTAAGGGCTTTGGATCTCGGGGACCTCGGGTATTAGGATATAATAAGGGCAGATACCAGAAAAGACCGGATAGGATCCAAATAATATAGTACCTATAATAGAGTCTCTACCACCTGAATTAAGGGTATAAGAGACTTATAGAGATATAACTTAATATAATATATATATATATATATACATAGATAAGATTTCTGCTCTATTAAGTTAATTATAAAAGTGTTATTTTAACGTGCGACACTGTGAAATAGGTAGTCGCAAAGAGTGAAAAGATAGGGTTAAGCAAGGAAGTAGATAGGATTATAATAGGATCAGAATATAGGGGGGACTAAAGAATTAGATGAATCGTTAGCCTCCCCCTTTAAAGGGGAGGCTCCCTCGCTCCTTAAGCCTACGCTCTGCTCCTCGAGGACTACTTATTTACTTCCTTAAGGGCTACCTTATTTGCTTCAAGGGACTATTCTATTTACTATATAATAACTTACTTTATTTATACCTTAAGAGGTCTTAGACTAGGTATACCTGGACCCCTATAGGCTTATACTAGGGGCCTATCATGACTACTACTATAAGCACCTACTATAGCGACCTCCCCCGGATACTCCTATCCTTAGGAGCGCCTAATCCGTGCCGGCCTTTTAGCTCCTCCGAACCTAACCTCTAAGTCTATTCCTAAATCCCTTAATACCCCGAACTAAAGCCCTCCACCATAGGACCCTAATAGGTCCCCGCCTGGTTCCTACACGGAGCCTTTTCGGCCGTGGCTCTAACCCGGGTATATACCCCCTCCCTTCGTTCTATTAAATACAACCACTAAAGCTAATATTCTAGTCGGGACCCTAATAGGTTCTAGGGTGGTTCTTTCCCGGGTCTTCGGATCTACCTCTTTATCCTTCTAGGTTATCCCTTAATCTATTTATAAAGACTCCCGAAACTAGTGTTATATAGGGCCTAATATTACTCTTTCCGTGAATTTCGTAGCTTCCTTCTTTATACTAAGAATAGGTGCTTATATAACTGCTACTAGGGGATATCTCGTAATCCTGCTATTATTCCCTCTTTCTATTCCTTTTTTTCTCCTCTATACTTAATTTTCGATTATATTACGCCTATAAGTCCTTACCTAATCCACGAAATCGTGTACTAACGACTTATAGTCTTAATTAATTAAATAACTACTAGCTTATAAGTAGTTCCTATATGTCTTTAATCCACGATACTAGCTAACTATACGTCTAGTATAGTTATTATACCTTCCTAGAAAGATAATAATAATAATAAACGCGCCGCTACTCCCGCGAGTATAACGCGAGCCTCTAAGAGGCTTAAGACTACAGCTACGGCGTTATCCTTATAGTCCGCTGGGTAGTATACCCCGTAGTCGGCTGTATAGCCTGCGTTATTATAAGTTATCGCTCCGGCTACGCTAGAGCCTCCTGCTCCTACTACGGCTATAGCGTTATCGACTACTACGCTATTAGTCGCTCTACGCTAGAGAGTAGTGGATATCGGTATAGGCGGGGATTTAAGGGCCCCTTATCTACGTTATACAGGTAAGTTAGTAGCGATTGACTTTAAGGAAAAAACGTATACTATTAAGGCCGTGACGTGTCGCTATACCGATAATAGTCGGCGGACGAATAAATACCACTATTACTCTAAGCATAATAGTCTTAAATACCACGTAGTAAGTTATATATCTTCGTTATCGTCCCTATATATCTTTATTCCCTTTATATCTCTTTATTATCACTTAATCCTTATAGCCCCTCTCTTTATAGACTACTCCGTGGTCTAGTTAGTCTAATATATATAGCAGCTTTTTATCGCTAGTAAGATACTACTAAGTAGCTATAAAAGGTTTTAGTTATTGCTATCGAGAAAGGTGGCCTAGATAAGAGTCGTTATATAAGTATTACTAACCGTGTCCCTTTATTAATCCTATATAGTACCCTTACTAATCCTATATAATACTAATACTAGGCTATAGTAGTTCGATACTAAGTTATCCTTAGAGAGGCTTTGGGTTAAGTAACGCTAGAGGTTAACCGGTTATCTGCCGAGGAAGCTATAGCTACTCGACGTTAAGCTAAGGAAGTTACCGACGCCCGCTAGAAAACGGCGGAAGATATCCATGAGAGGCTTAATAGTATAGAGTCGCTCCTTAAGTAATTCGTCGAGCTATAATAGTAGTGCCTTACCGTTAAGTAGTAGCGGCTTAATATTAAGTAGTAACGCCTAGCGTTATATTAGCGCGACTTTACGGCCTAGGAATATATAGCCGCTGTTTTTAAGTAGATAACTGCCCTTAACCTAGCCTAGGCTTAGGCCACGGAAGGTGGTATACCTATACCCTTAGGGTCTGCCTTAGCCTCCGCGGGGGTTAGCTTTGTAGGTGACGATATATTTAGTAATAGTAGTAGCTCTACGTAACCTTAAGACTCGCTGTCGGGGGTTACGATAGTATAAGGTCTATAGGGTCCGCCGGACCCTTACGAAGTGCCCGATAATAACGATATAGTACTAACCTTATTAGTGAAGAAGGGTAAAGGGAAAAAGGCTTTAATACCCCTAACTCCTTTATTAGAGAAGAAGAAGAAGTAGTAGAAGGCGAAGACGCCGCTGTCTTTTTATCCTTCGATGCTATCCGCGGGTAATAGGTAAAAGGGGGTAATAGCTGCTACCGCGGGGTAAAGCTAGGTATATATAAAGAATAATGACGGCGAGGTGGCTAGGCGGGAGCCTACCCCTTTAGACGACGAGTTAGTGGGGTTTAAGGACGCCCTAAAGGGGCTGTGATAGTATATATAGAGGAACGGTTATTCTTTTTCTTTTACGTTTTTTACTAGCCTTCGGGTTAGGTTTTTCCTTTTTTTCTTTTTTTAAACTAGCTTTAGAGTATTCCTATTATAACCCTAACGGTCCTAACTATAATATAGTGTGATATATTATCTTTAATTATAATATTCGTAAAGGGGAGGCGTAAGGCAGAAGGAGTAGGGATTATGCCCGGTTAGTATATTCGCAGGTCCTAATTAATATAGGTAGATATATAGATATAGGCGTAGGGGGCCGTTAGTGTCTAATAAAGGAAAATAGAGATTAAGAGTAAAACGCTTAAAAGGAAGAATAAAGGTCGTGAGTAAAACGCGCTAAAAGAACAAAATAGTAACCGAGGCGCTAATACCTATATAGCCCCCGTCTTAGTTAAGGGGGGGTCCCTGCCTAAGAATTTATCTCTACCGCCTACTAAAGGGTTTCTAGGTTAATATAGCCGATACGTGCGTCGTGTCTTTATTAGGTCCCCTACGAGAATAGTGTATAAACCTATTAGGTTCCCGGATAGTCTCGCTATAAAATACTATCTATAAGGAGGGAGGAATACGTGATAATACCCTTACATTATCTTTATAAGGGCCCTATTAGAAATATTATATAACTCTATATGGGTCCCTAAGAGGGAGAGCCTTAACCTAAAATAATCATTAATGAGTTTATCGGGTATATTCCGCTTCGGCTCCTAGGTATTCTCCTTATCGCTATAGCCGGCCTATTTAATTAGGTACTAGCGCCGTTTACCCTAGTATCGGTAGTCTAGGATAGCTTCGACCTTATACTTATCCGAGTCCGGTTCGATATCGACTACAGATGGCTCCGGCTATAACCTATCGCGGGACCTTTATAGTTCTAGCAGAGAAACCAGGAAAAAGTTATAAATCCTTATACCTTTTAGCAGCGCTAACTAGTAAGCTAGGCTATACGTGCCGACGACCTTTATCACTTTATACGGGCTAATAAACTTATCGCTAAGCTTTTTCGACGGTCTTTTCTATCGGCTATTTTTCGTGGATAGTAAAATATACTCGTCCACCTTAAAGAAACGCGAGGCCTAACCGTTATTATAATACCGTTTATAGGAGGTCTACGCCCTCTTGATAAGGTCCGAGATAGATCGGCGCTAGGCTATAAGGTGCTCCGCACGACGCTTGGCTTAGTAGTATAAACCTCGCCTGCCCTAGGTAGTTATACTTTATTAGGTCCCCTTAGGTTATAGCCTATTAGGGTATCGGATAGAGTAGAACGTATTATAGATTACCACGCTATATTATAGGTAAACTCTACTAATAGTAGCCGGTTAACCTAGTTATCCTATTCTTATAAGCAGAATATATATAGATAGTGCTTAAGGTTCTAATTCTATCGCTCTGTCTATTCATCTGTTTACGGGTACTATACTATAGATAGGCGATATACGGTGCCGAGGCACCGATATAAGGTTACTATTAAGGAATAGGCTATAATACTAGGGAAAAGATACACCGTAACGGATAATACTATTCGGACTTAATAGTTATATATTATTAAGACTTTAACTTAAGGAGGAAAAGGGGACTTTTTCCCTTTTACACTAACGTGGTAATTTTATCTTACTAAGTGCTCGGCGATCTGAGCGTATCCCCGATTATATATAGTGCTAATCTACTATACCACTTAGTTTCTTATACTACCCTCTCTTTAACAGGGCTAGTCCCTTAGGCCCGTTCTATCCCTTTACGGGGTAAGGCGTGTATATAACTCTAGCCTTATACGAAGTCCGTTATCCGGTCGGCGTTTATAATTAGTCGGCGTCGGTAAGGCTACGTACCTCCTTCTAAATATCACGATTCTTTTCCACGTATTATTAGGTAATCAGTAAACCGTCGGCGGTAATTACGTAGCTAACTCGCTTATTGATTATTATTCCTTTTTTAGTATCCCGCGTGATAGCCGGCGATTACTCGCCGCGTTTTATGATATCGCGCTTATCGCTATACCGTCCTTTATTATCGTGGTATATAGTATTACTAAATTTATTTTTACTATTCTTTATACTTACTCCTTCTACGGCCGGATTTATAACTAAGGCGACCGTTCGCCTTATAGATAAAAGTTCTCGTGGTTCTCCCGTAGTTATTCTTCTTTTCTTCCTTCTCCTCACGTGATTTTTATTCTTTATAATATATTTAGGTTTACTATATCTTTATATTTATATTCGTATTACCACCGAATAGTCGCTATTATTTCTATTTTATTTTTTAGCGTTAAATAAGTGCTAATATATCTTTTCTACTCGGCGTTACCCGAGAGTTACGTTATATACCCTATAATATCGATAATAGGTGGCTAGGGAGCTTTTCTAATAATTCGCCTTACGGTTATTATATAGCTTCCCTGGCTAGCGATATGTATATAGATTATATTAACTACTCTAACTCTAACGTATATAGGTACGTTATTTATCTTTATTCGTATTAGGCGTGTATATCTATAAGTTTATCCTTACCTTCGCCGAGCGTTCGGCTTTTAAAGTATTTAGATTCCGGATAGTCTTTTAGGAGCTACCTAGACTATTTAGAATTACTACTAGCGTCCTTTAGAAAAAGGCCGATAAAAAGCTAACGCTAATTAATTAGCGCCGCTTTTATCTACGGCTTTAGGCCGTATATAAATAGTTCCGTAAAGCTTTAGATAAAGCTACTCGCCCTCCCGCTACCACTAACGCTAATCGCCTTATACTCGACGAATTATCGTTGAGTTAGTCTTTATTAATTATTAACCTAATAATACGGGTTTATACTTATCGTTCGCTATTCGGTTAGCTTATACTAACCTTTTCTAGGTCGATAACCTTTAGGCCGATAAGGCCTATTCTTTTATAGGTATAGTTATACCCTTTAGGGACTATAGCCTTATTACCTTTATTACGCTATAGCGTGCTATCCGTGAGCTTTAAGGCGCGGACGTTAAGGAATACCCTAATAAGCGTACGGCTTAAACCGCTAGCCTTAACTAGCGCGGTATAAATTTATTCCCTCGCCTACGGGAATTAGCCGCCGCCCTTACGAACGCTAGCGAGCCTTATTATCGCCCCCTTATATCCGCCGCTTTCGCCGGCCGCTATACCGCCGCTTATAGGCCTTAGGTTTACGTTTATTCGGACGATAAGGAGGGTATCGTTAAGTAGTCGCCGCCTACTTCCGCTAACGCCGCCTCTCCCGCTTTACCCGCCGCCGATACCGCTAATACCGCCGCTAATCCTATTAACGACGCTAGTGTTATTAGTATCATCTCCCCTACCGCCTCGCCTATAGCCGCTAATAGCCCCGAGACCGTTACCGAGTTATCGCCCGTGGCCGCCTTATCCGAGGGGGAGGAGGAGGAGACAGAGGAGGAGGATATTAAGCCCGACTCCGATAATATTAAGATAAAGGATACCAATCCCTTAAAGGAGGTTATCGTTATTAGTAGCGATAATAACTCCTTTAAGGGTTTTAATAATTAAGAGGTATAGTATCGGCGGCTATAAGGCGCTATACTAATAGGGCTAGGATCTAATTTATTTTATAGTCGCCTTTTAGCGTTATCTCCTATATATATAGCCTATATTTTTACCTTATATATTATTCCGCTATATAAAATAGTATTGATTCTCCTAATATTTTTCTAATTATATACTGGCTATTCGGTGCTAATAGTCGTCCTACTTTGTATATATATATTTCTTTTACTTCTAGTATTATTTTACGATAGCCGAAGCGTTTCCTAAGTAGTCCTTAGGCTTTTAGGTATTATACTTTACCGGCTAGCCCGTTTATTTTACGAGGTAGAACTTCTATCCTTATTCCTCCTTATAAGCCACGATATCCTTAACTTCCTACTTATCCTACTCCTCCGTAAGCGGTAATAGGTTAATCGCCGAACCTTTAGCTATAAGCCTATCTCTTTATAGTTTTAATAGCGATACCGAAAACACGTTATATATCCTCGAGTATTATAATAGTAGGCGAACCTTATACGCTAGCTCGCTAATCCGCTCTAAAACCTTTACCCGGATATACCGCGGCGTGAGTTTTAAGCCGGACTTAAATAGAAAATTAATAGTGATAAGCCCTATAAATTCTTCTTTTTCGAAACTCCTAGGCTTATACCTCTTATTATAGTGCTTAGCCTAGGTCTTAACCGCCGCCTCCTAATAGGCGTAAACCTATCGGCGGACGTCCGCTAACCGTTTAACGCGTTCTTTAACGCTTTATACCGTGGTATTATCTCTAGGTTTAATATACTTTATTATCCTCGGGTAATACCCGTAGAGTGCCTTATATAGGGATACCCTAATAAAACTATATAGGCTATTATTATATATAAACTTAGCCTCTCGTAACTAGATTAGCTAATACTACGCGGCCTCTACTCCTATTATCTTTAGGAAATTAAGTAGCGTTTAGTGCGTCTATTCGGTCTACTTATCCGTTTAAGGGTAGAATATAGTGGATAGTCGGCGAGTAGTCGCCTTTTCGCGGTAGAACTCCTCCTAAAACCGACTCGTGATAAGCTTATCCCTATTACTTATAATTCCCTCTAGGCTCCCGAAACGATATTTAACCTCGTTATAGAAGATAATAGCTAACTAGGGTGCTATAAGTGTCTTATAGGTTAGCACGAAAAGTGCGTACTTTATTAGGCGGTTAATAATTATTAGCACGGCGTTATAGGTTTAACCGTCCTTACCCTTTACAGGTAGGAAACCCGTAATAAAGTCTATAGTAATCTTTTAAAACGGGTATAATAATAGTAATAGCGAGTATAGTTATCTATACTATTTATACCTTAGTACCTAAACGCCTTAATAAGCCGAGTATATAGCGATATATTCGTAAACGTTATATGCTAGGTTAACCTAATAAAATTTCCTCGATACTAGCTTTAGTATCTTATTCGTACCTATATACCCTATATAGGGGTTATTATAGTATTAGCGTAGAATTTCCTTCCGAATTATCGCCTCCTCGGGGATTATTAGTCTTCCCCTATAATGTAGTATACTATTTTCGTTAAAAGAGTACCCCGCTCTTATTCCGGTCTTTTATCGAATATTCACCGCTAAAGATATATAGTTAGCATTAATAGTCTATAGCCCTCTAACTAACTACTTACACTCTTCGCTAGATATAAGATAATTTACTATCTCGGCCCTAGTAAGCTCCCGCACTAGAGAGCGTGGGATATACTAATCCGGGATTATAGTAACCCTAGCCTTAGTCTCCTCCTTTAGCGTATAGTTAGTAAAGGCCCGCCGGGCTATTATATTATTACCGCGGGTTTTCTTAGCCTGTGTAATTACTATAATAACGATACGCGAGGTATTATTTTCTAGGCTTAAAGGTGGCTATTACCCTTATCGCTCTGCTTTAGAGCTTAGCTACACGACGTCTTCGCTTAGCGGAGCGACCCGTTATCTCTTAGGTCTAAGGTCCTTCTCCTAAAATAACCTCCTAGCGGCCTATATATATACGAAAAGAACCGCCTTCTCTAGGGTAGCGTGGATTTATAGAATTTATCGGCGAATACTCGCCTATATATTATTAATTAGACTTAGCTTATTAAAAAGGGTAAAGAGGACGTCGCTATAGGATATTTCCCCCCCTATATAGTCTAGCCTCCTAGATAGACTATCCGCCGGGTTTATCTTTCCCGGGCGATACTATACTTTAAAATCGAAAGATATAAGCCGATATACCTATCTAGTAAGCCTTCCGCGAAAGTCTTGCGCTAGCGCCCGTAACACGCCCTTTAGGGCTTCGTAGTCTATTAGGACCGTAAACGCCTACCCTATACCTTTAAGGTAGTGTCTTTAATACTCTAAGCTTTCTACCATAGCTAATAACTCCTATTATTCTATAGCTTACCGTTATTCTATATCGGTGAGTTTCCACGAATAGCAAGCGACTAATCGCTACTACGAGTCGTGCTTCTAACTTAAAATTCCGGATACTACTTTATCCGACGCGTTTATCTTAACTCTAGAATCTAGTACGGGGTTCTAATAGCGTAGAATAGGCGCTAAGCTAAAGGCGACCTTTAGTCTTTTAAAAGCTTTTTAAGCCTCCGGCGGAAAATAGAATAGCCTTTTCTTTACGCCGGCCTTATTACCCTTTAATAGCGCGGATAAGGGTATTATAACCTTTAAGTACCCCTTAATAAATCTCCTATAGAAATTCGCGAATCCTAAGAAGACTTATATATCCCTAAAAGATTCTAGCGCTGGCTAGTCGGCTACCGCTTATACCCTTTCTGGGTTTATCGTAATACCCTTACGGCTTACTATAAACCCTAAAAAGTCTACTCGGTCCCTATAAAATTCGTATTTTAATAGTTTAGTATATAGTTAGTAACGCTATAACCTTCCGAGGACCTATTATAGGTGCTTTATATATTCCTCCTTAGTACGGGAGTAAATTAGGATATCGTTAAGGTATACGATATAGTAGATATTAAGTAAACCAGCGAGTACTTAGTAAATATACGCCTAAAATATCGCGGGCGCGTTTATTAACCCGAATAGTATAATTATATACTTAAAGTATTTATACCGTATTCTAAATATAGTTTTCTAGTAGTCCTCTTTTTTAATCCGGATCCTATAATAGGCGTCTTGGATATTAATCTTTAAAAAGTATTAGGCGCCCGAGAGGCGTTCTAGTAGTTCCCTGATTAGTGGGAGTAGGTACCGGTTTTTAATCGTGACGGCGTTTAGCCTATAATAGTTAATATATAGACGGAGGCTATTATCCTTTTTCGGCACGAATAGGATTAATAACCCCGTTAGGCTAATCGATTTCTAAATACGACTACTTATAATACCTTCGGCGATATACTGTTTTAGCTCCTCGAGCTATATAGACGATAGCGGGTATAAGGGCCTAAACGGAGGCTCCTTCCCCTTTTATAGGTTAATAGAATATTCTATATCCTTTAATAGAGGTAGTTCCTTCGCTGTTTCTTCCGAAAATATATCTTCGAATTATCGTAGACTAGAAGGTAAACGCACGCCTTTAGGCCGTGGTTTATTATCGTCTACTAACGGAATCGTTATATTCGGGGTACTATCCGTGATAGCGGTGGCTATAGTAATATATATAACGTACGCCTTCGCCCTTTACTTTATTACCTCTTAGGCCTAGGCCTCGGGTTCCGTGATACAAAGCGATCTAAAGCCGAATATTCGGCTAGCCGTATCGATTAGGATACTCTCTTAACCTATACTATTATTCGATAATAATAAGTGACCTAACCCCTTTAGCCGGTCCGTGTAAATAAATACTCTTTTTAAGAGTTAGGGCCTCCTCTTAGAATTTACTACATAGAAAGCTAAGCCGTATACTCCGCGATTACTCGCCGCTTAGCTATCGAAGCTTTTTAGAGCCGGGGCCTAAATTCTATCTAACGGCTATAACTTTAACCATTTTACTAGCGTCGGGCTAATAATATCGACTTATATACCCGTATTAAGGTTAACGCTAAGCTTAAGCTCGCGCCCTTCTTAGATAATATACGTTACTCCTCGCGCGACTTTACTAACCGGGACCTATTTCGGGGCTTTTACGGATATAGTGCTTACCCCCTATACTACGCCGATCCGTTTCCCGGGCTATTAGGGATCTCGGTAATCCGTATATCGTTATTAAGGGCTAAATTTCCCTAGGCTTAAATATTACTTATATTAGCGCTTTTCTTTACTAAGCCCTTACCGCCGTTTTTATAGTCTTTACTATAGTAGTTCTTAGACCGGTATCCCTTTTTACTATAGTTATAGTACTCCCTATTAAAGGGTTTATCTAACTTAGAGGTCTTTTAGGCGCTAGGCGTGGTTATCGACGATAAAGATTTCGTTATTTATTACTACCCCTTTAAGGTGCCTTCCGACTATGTAGCGGACGGATACTATCCCCTTTATAACGGGTTATCCTTCTAATAGTAAGAGTAAGACCTTTTCCGGCTATCGGACTTATTATTCGGGGAGTATATCTCCTAAAATAACTACGCCTCCTATATTACTGTACGAGCCTTTTTAAGCTTAACCCGTTATTCGCGAAGCTTATCGCGGAACCGTGCGGGTAATCGTTAAAAATAGTTATACGCACGCTTTTCGCTATTATACGTCTTTTACCCTAATAGGCGATAATAATTATCCTATTATTCGAATAACTTTATCGGCGTTATATCGCCGATAATACGTAACTTATATAGCTCCTCCCGGTAATAGAAGTACTATAAGTCGCGGGATAGGTATTCTCGCCGAACGAACGCCTTAGAATCGTCCTATATAGGCGATAAGAGTTTCCATTCGTGGCTCCGCTATAATATTTAATAGGAGCGTTCTAGCTTAGTTAAAGCCTATTTAATTAGCTAAAGCACGGGGGCCTTTACCAGAAAACGGTTCCCGGCCTTAACCGCGGATACTTAGTCGTTAATCTTAGTAACGGTCGTGTTCTCTCCTAGCATTTTATAGTTATAAACCGGTGGCTTCTTATATTCGCGCTTTATCGCCGTAAGCCTTTATAGGATAGCTTCGTTCTACCTTTATATCTACTAGTTAAACTTTTACTACTACTATACCTAACGCGCTAGTAGGGCGAATAGGTTCTTAGTGGTTATCGGGGACGGTTCCCCTATATAGTTAGAAGACGCGTAGCTCGCCGACTATTCGGCGCTTTTTACTCGTTCGATATTAAGTCTCCGTGGACGATTATCCACGGATAATATCCGCGTTCGCACCGAACTAAGAGATAACGACGAGGCCGTATCGTTATTATTATTCTATTAGTCCTAACGCTTTTCGATGCCTTAAATAGGGCTTTTTTTATTATACGCCCGTATCCGCCCGCTCGGCGTCGGTAGTGCTTCGTAAAGTCCGCTGTAGTAGTATCTTTAGCCCGGTAACCTTATAGGTATAGAAGTTAAAGAATTTATTAAGGAATAGGCTATAATACTAGGGAAAAGATATACCGTAACGGATAATACTATTCGGACTTAATAGTTATATATTATCAAGACTTTAACTTAAGGAGGAAAAGGGGACTTTTCCCCCTCTACGCTAATATAGTAATTTTATCTCGCTGAGTGCTTAGCGATCCGAGCGTATCCCCGATTATATATAGTGCTAATCCACCGTGCCATTTAGTTCCTTATAGTTACTTAAAAACGACTTATAAATAATAAGCCTCGGTCTAATATAATACTATTAGGCAGGCCGAAAGTGCGGAAGACGTGATACTATAAAGACTTAGTAAGTCCTTCTGCTATAAGGCCATTACTTATAGGAATATAAATCGAGTACTTTATTAGACGGTATATTACTATAAAGATAGTATCCTTTTTCCTATCTATAATCGCGCTATAAACCGGCGGTAAACCAGTAATAAAGTTAATAGATATCTCTATAAAGGGGCGTTAGGTCATTAGGAGACTTGCTAGCTCGCTGTATAGCTTATAATACCGTGGCTTAGTTTATTAATACACGCCGTAGGTAGGTATAGACTAACGTATATCCCGTAAGAGATAGTCCTAAAAGTAAAAATCCAAAATCCTCTTAATAGTTCTTATAACCCTATAATACCCTACGCTAGGTCTATTATAGAAACACTATAGAACCTTCTAACGGAAGCTAGAGTGGTCTAGTATAAAATCACGATTCTTAAAACGAAGGATATTACTACTCCTAGATTATTATCCGTATATAGTATTATCGTTATAGGCTTCTCGCTAACGGGTATAAAAAGGGTTATCCGCTTACGCCTGTACTACCTTTTCTAGTAGGGTAAGGGAATTCAGAGCAGGAAAATCAGGGTTAGACTCGGGGGTAGTGCGAGAACCACGCTAGTTTCTGATAGGGCCTAAAATAAAACGCCTTAAAAGGGACTCTAAGATAAAGTTATCCGCTTACGTCTTAACTATCTTTTTCGGTAAGATAGGAGGAGCGGGAATAGCGCGGGTACTATACTAGGTCCTATATAGGCCTAAGGTAGAACGCTTCGAAGAGGACTCTGGAAAAAGGTTATCCGCTTATATCTTAACTACCTTCGATAAGGTAGGAGGAGCGGGAAAAACAGAATAGGGACTCTTACCAGAACCACGCTAGTTCCCGATATAGCCTAAAATAGAACGCCTCGTAAAGGACTCTAAAAAAGGATTATCCGCCTATACCTTTACTACCTTTTCCGGTAAGATAGGAGAAGCGGGTTCTAGAATAAGGTTATCCGCTTACGTCTTAACTACCTTCGGTAAGATAGGAGGAGCGGGAAAATTATAACCGGGGCTATTATAGGAACTACCTTAGTTTATAATATACTCTATAAAACGCTTAGAAAAAGACTCTACCACTTTAGCCCGGTTAATAACCAGGGCGCGCTTATAGGGCGTATATTAGGGCTTCCTTAATAACCTATCCGCGGGATTTATTATTCCCGGGCGGTACTAAATCTTAAAATTAAACGGGGCGAGCTCTTTAAGCTACCTTATATACTAGCTTCAAGCTTCGGCTTATCTAGTAGATAACGATAGTTTAGATAGTTTATTAGGACGATTATAGGACTTTGACTATAGGTAACATAGTAATACTATATACGGAAAGACTCGATAATAGCTATAAGCTTAGAATCGGGCGTGCTATAATGAAGCTTAGCGCCGCGGAGCTTACGCAATATAAATACGATAGGTTTTTATAAGCTATCCTTAAGTTAACTAATAACGGCGCTAATAGTAAAAGCGGAAGTATCTGGCTTAATACGTATTAGTAGAGTAGGGTTAAGATACCATAGGACCGGTGCCTTCTAAAATAATAGCTTTATTTCCTTAAACGCGGCTTAGGTCTACGGGGAAAGTATAAGGACCCTTATATACCCCCCTTTTAAATAATCTGTAAAAGGGGCGGCTACCTTAGAGTAATTCTTAATAAAACGCCTGTAAAACCCCGTAAAGCCTAGGAAGAACTATATCTTCTTAATACTATTAGGAAGCTCCTAGTCGCGGATAGCCTTAATGCGGGATAGGTCTATACGTACCCTATCTAGGCTATAGATAAACCCGAGGAATTCCACTGTTAGGTGCCCCTGCCTAGGAGATAGAGGCCGGGTACACGACGGGACCACGACGGGTTCCCGTATAGACAAGACCGGGCGCCCGGTTTAACGTGGCCACGGCCGCCCTAGGCCGATACTACTATATAGGGCCGTGGCCTAGGCTTAGGCGTAGATATCCGTTTACGATATCCGTTTAATTACCCTAGCGTTAGCCTAGGAGTATATAGTGCTTATATAATACCCCCTCCTTAGTGTGGAGAGGGTAGCGATTATTCTGATTCTTTAGGACCACCTACGTTCGGACCGGCCGTGACCACTACTTAATCCACGCCTGCTCCCTTTTAGACCCTCTCGCTACTACCTTCTCACTCCTTATAACTACCTATTTAATATCCACGTCTTTAGTCTTAAACTTATACTTATCGGGGTTAGTATATAGGGACTACTGCCTAAGCTTGGTAAGGACCTCGCGGACGTGTACACGGTAGGTGGCTAGGTCTTTACTATAGATAAGAATATCATCTAGATAGACTATATAGATAGTATCGATAAGACCTATTAGTGCCTGATTAATGTAGCGCTAGAAGCTTGCGGGGGTATTTGTAAGACCGAATAGTATTACAAGATACTTATAGTGACCGTATTTTATCCAGAACGCCGTTTTCCACTTATCGCCTTCCCGGATCGGTAACCGATAGTATACATCCTTAAGATCTAGCTTAGTATAGTACTACGCCGATAATAGTCGGTCTAAAATCTTATGGATAAGGGGTAGTAGGGTACGGTCCTTAACTATCACCTTATTTAATCCTTTATAGTTAATATAAAGACGTAGCTTACCACCCTTCTTAGGGATAAATAGAATAGGGGCGCCGGCCGGGCTAGTGGACGATCTAATCTATCCCTTCACGACGGCGTCTTATAGGTATTAATATAGCACTTCTAATTCCTAAACGGCGAGGGGATAAATAAGACTATAGGGAGGCTTCTTCCCTTCCTCGATCTTAATAGCGTGGTCCTACTACTAGTACGTCGGCAGCCGCCCGGTATTATCGATATTAAAGACGTTAGCGAAATCTTAATACTATTCTAGTAGTATAGGGGTAGCTACTAAGTCCCCGTTTAGGCTAGGGTAGGCCCCGTCTTCTAAGAATTTATCTTTATATCCTACTAAAGGGTTTTCTGCTAGGCTAATATAGCCGATATATAGACCCCGCGTAGAACCTATATAGGGTAAAGTAAGGATAAATTTAGCTTATCTAACTATCTTATATAGCTTTCTTAAGGATATAACCACACTAAGCTCCGCGTACGATAAGGGATAGGTCTACGTACTACAATACTAATTAATATTAGGGTTAACAGCTATAAGCCACGGTCTTCCTAGGATTATACGGGCGCCCTAGGAATTAAGCTATATAACGTGGAACTCGGCGCGCTATACTCTCTTCCGACCCTAGTAGTTAGTAGTGGTGATAATCCTATAGAGGAACCTAAGGGTTTTTTTCGTTTATCCTTCTATAATCCAGGATACTAGGACCGGGGGCCCCTCGGGAACCTAACCAGGTCCTAGAAAGGACCGATCTAAGACGTTAATATCGGCGCCTCCGTTAAGGAGAGCCGACGTCTACACTTATTCCCTACCTTAGCGAAGGGATATATATATCTTTACTAGTATAGTAGTAAGGGTAGTCCGAAGCGGGTATAGTTCTTAGGGCACCTCGCCTATCATACGGCTAACCGTGTAATAAGATATAGATACCGGTTATTACGGGCAGTGACCCGCGGAATAGTCCCCGGCAGTGGCCGGGACTAAGAAGCACGGACCTCTTACCGAGGCCCGTGCGATTCTATATATACTTAGCCGCCTATACACCGCGTAGACTTTTCCTTTCCTCCTTTCCTCCCTTGATTCGAATAATCTATATTTTCGGCCTTAATATATAAATAACTTTTAATACGCCGTTATATATTCGAACTTATAAGATTATAAGCTTTAACGCTTATATAGAAGGAGGTCCCGGCCACTTCGCCCTAAGCCTACTAAGGGGCTAAGGGCAGGTCGCGGAGACCTTATATAATAAGATAGATAAACGCGTGTTATAATGCGTATAAGAAGCGGTAAGGATATATATTGCCCCTATTCATAATATAATTGCTAGCCTATAAGCAGCCTTTAAAAGGTCTTAACTTAACCCGTACCTCGCGTCTACTACGCACCTAACGCTTACCCTAGTCGTTACGCCCTTGCCCTTACCTAGGCCCTTAGAGGCAGAGGCTACTATACCTATCCCGCTACCGCCGCCGGCACCTATACTCTTGTACCGGGCATAATAAGTCGCTATTCCCGTAAAGTTTAGTAGGAAACGCACGGAATATACCGCCTAGTCCTAGGCTATACGACTAAAACTTAACCTCGATAGCCCGCTATTTCGTAGTAATAAAGAGGCGTGGTATTTAATTAACGCGTGCTTAGACACCTAGCCTTAGTAGGTAGTTAATATCTTTTTCGGTAACGGAGGCACGAATAGTAAATTTAACCTAGAGGAATTTATAGCTTACCTCGACCGTATGTATAAGGACCGTAACGAATAAGGTCGCGCTACTAATACCCTTAAAGCGATAAAGTAAAAACCCGACTAGCCGTTCGCGCGCTTCCTCCCGACCTTTAAAAGGAACCTAGCATAAGCAGGAGGCTGTAACTAGGTAAACCATATTAAGATATCGTTCCTTAATAGCACCCTAAATAATAGGCTATATAATAGCCTAGTAGTAGCCGACCTCCCCGATACCTATACTAAGTAGGTCGATAAAGTATAGACGATCGCGTGGAGATAAAAGGGTATTAGTAAGTTATACCGACCGATTCCTATTACCCGTAAACCGGCTAAGAACGCTGATAACGATATCGTTATAGGTAGAGTTAATAAGGTCGGCGAGTTTAAGGTAACCTAATAAAAACCTAACTATTACGCGAATATCACGTATTAGAACTACTAGAAAAAAGGCTATATCTAACAGCACTATAAGAGTAAGAAGGATACAATGGCCCGAATATCCCCTTAAGAGGAGGAACCTAAAGATATTCCCGAAAATACCGAAGACTCGGAAAAAGAGTAGCTCTAGTACGAAATCGGGTACCGGAGCCGATAGCGTAAAAGTAATATAAGTAAAAGGAGTTTAAACCGTTATTACGGAGCGAGTTAGTATTAATCTAAGTAAAAGTTAATAGTAATAGGTTAAGAAACACTCTTATAGATACGGGTTATAACTATTATACCGCTATAAATAAGAAGTGTACTCGAAAAGTACACTTACCGTTAGTCGATAAGAAGAAATAACTACTAAAAGGCTTCTCGGATAAGACTAAACCGGCTAGTAACGCCGGTATCGTAGTCTTTATACTAGATATATAAGGGTATACCGAGCGTGTTTTTATATACGTGGTGCTAGGTCTAGACTAGGATCTTTTCCTTAGGCTTTTATAGATAGAACATAATAACGTGGTTCTCTACGCTAAGAAATAAAGGCTCCGCTATAGAGTAGCCGATATCGATATCCGACTCTAGGGCGAAAAGGAGCTAAAGGCGGTATAAGAGATCCGTACCGTAGTATTAGTAATAGGGTCTATATTCGTAGGACTATATAGATAACTACGGTATTAAAGGGGAAAAAGATAGGAAGAGGGTTTACGGGCTATATCGTTAAAGGATATCGAAAAGGCCCTAAATATAAAGGAACTAGTAAACCCGCGAGAATATATTCCTAAGAACGTTATATAAGAGTTCCGCGACTTATTTACGCCTTTATACTCTATACGCCTACCCCTATACTAACCTAGCGCTAACTATAAGGTCTACTTATAGAAGGATAGTAGTGGTAACGAATAAGCCTTACTATAGGGCCCGCTCCATAATATATCACGTAAAGAGCTCCTTATATTACGGAAGCTAATAACGGATCTAATAGATAAGGGATTTATTCGTACGAGTAGCTTAATTACCGCCACGCCTATACTATTTATAAGGAAGCTAGGAGGCGGCCTCCGATTTTACTATAATTACCGCGCCCTAAATATAATTACTTAGCGAGATCGCTACTTACTCCTACTAATTATAGAGACCCTATATAACCTAGCTAAGGCGAAGTAGTTTACTAAATTAGATATTATCGCCGCCTTTTATAAGATACGGATAGCACCCGGGCATAAGTATAAGACCGTATTCCGTACTCGGTTTAGACTATTCGAGTAGCTAGTATACCCTTTTAGGTTAACCGGCACGCCTCTAATATTCTAGCGATATATTAACTTATCGTTATAGGAGTTCCTTAACGATTTTATCTCCGCGTATATAGATAACGCCTTAATCTACTTAGACGGATCTTATAAGGACTATAAGGAGAAAGTATAGCGAGTGCTTAGTGCCTTTATCGACGCTAGGCTAAACCTTAACCCGAAGAAGTACGAGTTTAGCGTTAAGACGGTTAAATACCTAGGGTTTATCGTTATAGCGGAAAAAGGGGTATCTTACGACCCCGAGAAACTTAGAGCTATTATAGAATAGGAAGCGCTAGTCTCCGCGACTAGAGTACGAAGTTTCCTAGGGTTCGTTAACTTCTATAGGATATTTATTCGCGACTTTATAGCTATTACAGCACTACTTACGGCCTTAACGAAGAAGAATACCCTGTTCTATTAGGGCCTCTTATAAGAAGTAGTATTTAAGGAATTAAAATAGAGGTTCTAGGACAAGCCTTACCTATAATAATAGTAACCCGGAAGGAAGACTTAGCTAGAAACGGATTCCTCGGGGTTCGCGCTAGGTAGTGCATTCCTATAGGAAGACGAATAAGGATATAGGTGCGTTATCGTATACTACTTATACTAACTTAACTCCGGTAAGTATAATTACCCGATTTACGATAAGGAGATACTAACGATTATAGACTACTTATAGGTTTAGAAAGCCGAGCTTATAAGTAACGGCCGGTTTTAGATTTACTCTAATTATAAAGCACTCGAATACTTTATAACTAAGAGGGCCTTAACAGAGTGCTAGAGTCGTTAAGTAGCTAAGCTTACTTAATACGACTTTATATTAGAGTATAAATAAAGGGCCGATAATATTATAGCCGATATACTCTTATATTAAAGGCAGGATATACCTAAGGATTCTTCTAATATCCGAGAGTAAAGGAGGTATATCTAAAAAATCCCCGATATAGCTATCTCCCCCCGGGTATACCTAATAAGAGTAATATTACCGGAGCTAACTATAATCTTTAAAGTAGACCTTAACCTATAGCGATTATAGGATAAAGCTAGAGTAACTGATAAGCGTTATTAAGGTGCCTTTACCGTAATAGTAGCGGGAGAGCGGAGCTTTTCCCCTAAGCTAAAGCTTAAAATATAGATCGCGGAGTATAGAATCGACTAAGGACGACTAATATTTCGTAATCGCCTATAAGTATTAGGGGATAGCGAAGACGGAGTAAGTTACCCGCTATAAGGCCGCCTTATATAAGCGATCCATAACTTAGTAGTCGGCGGATACCTAAGCAGTGATAATACTATTACCCTAATCGCCCGCTAATTCTTTTAGCCCGGTATAAATTAAGATATTAGAAGATTTTTACGAAAGTATAATATATACCGAGCTAGCTATATATAAAGGGGTACGAAAAGAGGATTACTACGCTTACTCCTAGTATTAAAGCGAATCTTCTATAATATCGCGATATATTTTATAATAGACCTACTACCTACCCGTAAGGGTAAGTATAAATACCTATAGGTAATTACTAACCGGCTCTTAAAATCGGTAATACTAAAAGCGATAGATACTATAGATACTAAAGCCTATACTAAACGGTTTTTACTATACTATTATAGGTTCTACGGAATACCGAAGTCTATCGTTAGCGATAAAGGGTTAAACTAGACTAGCCACTTTTAGAGATACTTTTATAAACTCGCGGGTATTAAATAGCGACTAAGTACCGTATACTACCCTTAAACGGATAAAGGTCCTGAACGTATTAACTAGGAGGTCTAAGCCTACTTACGAGTATATACCTATTATACCTAAGATAATTAGAATACGCTACTACCGGTAGCGTAGCTAGCTTTAAATAATAAGGTAAACTCGATAATCTAAATAAGCCTATTCTTCCTATAACACGGGTATTACGCGAACCCTCTATAAGTTAATAAGACTATACCGACCGATAAGCGCGAGGCTTCCGCGCAGGACTTACTAAGTCGCTTTAAGGAAGCTACCCAGTTCGTTTAAGCCGCGATAGCCACTATATAACTATACTAGGAGGAGTTAGTAAACCGTCGGCGCTACCCTGCCAAGAGGTTCGAAAAGGATAACTTATATAGCTAGATATCGGTAACTACTCTTCGCTACGGCCCTCGAAAAAACTTACTTAGCTTTACTATAAATATAAAGTCACGAAGGTCGTTAACTCCTATATCGTAGAACTAAACGTCCCCTTATAGATCTATAACAGTTTTTATATAGATGTTTTACGGCGAGCCGACTATAACCCCTTACTAGGGTAAGCGATAATAGACCCCTAACTACTACCTATCCGTGAAAGGCTAGATAGGGAGGAGGAATAAGTGGTAAAAGAAATCCTTTACGCCCGTACCTGAAGGTAAGGTTATAGTAGGGTCCACGAGGTACTAGTATAATAGGAGGGCTATATAGAACTAATATAGGAACGGCTTAAAAGCCTATAGGAGATATAAGCGCTGAACGAATTCGAGAAGAAGTATAGCCCGGTATAGTTAAATAATAGGCCTTTATCATAATACACGAAAAAGATACAGGCGGGAAAGAAGGCTAACCCGGCGACGAGGAGGATAGAAACTAAGAGCGAAGTTATATTAGGGGTATACCCCCACGCCACTTAACTTAAGAGTAGGAAAGACTAAGTAAAATACTAAAAAGCTACTAAAATAACCTAAATAATATAAATAACCTACTCCCCTATAATCTTACCCTCTTCTAGCTCCTCCTCTTATAAGGCTATACTATCCTTAGCGGCACCCACCTACGACTCCTCCTAAGGAGGAGCCGAGGCGAGTATAGCCTTAGGAATAGCCCCCGGATTATCACCCGCGGTAAAGAGGGTCACGGGCATATAATACTTATATACGCGGCGTATAGAGTAAAAGAGGTTATAAACCTCTTACGATATTATAGTAATATCGTTATTCTTATGCTCTAGTTTTTACGATACTTCCTTAAGCGTCTTATCTATACTATATATAGAGGTAGCGATATTATCGAGGGCTTATACTATACTTACCTAGAACTCGGTAATAGCGGATAGGGCGGTAGCGGGCGGCGGGGCGATAGCGGTAGGCGGCGCGTGTCGCACGTTAAATAGCACTTGGATGATTAACTTAGTAGAGCAGAAATCTCGTGTGTGTGTATTATGGTAAGTTACATCTATATAAGTCTCTTATGCCCTTAATTTAGGTGGTAAAGACTCTGTTATAGGTACTATGTTATTTGGATCCTATCCGGTCTTTTCCGGTATCCGCCCCTGTTATATCCTAGTACCTAAGGTCCAAAGCCCTTAGCCAGGGAGTAGATCCCCCCTGGATCCCCTATAGACCACGTCGTGGTCCTGCCTATACGATATACCCCCTTAGTTAAGGTGGGTCTTCCTAGGTTAACCAACTAATCAAAGGCTTCGGTTTAAACTAAACGCTCTTAGCTTTTCTATCGTAAAATTAATAGTTAAGGGAAAAGACGCCCTCGTAAAAAGGATCTAAATCTGCCCTATTTAACCGTTTAATTCAATTCTGTCTTAATTAGTTCCTCGATCCTAATTAGCCGGATCTACTTAATCGGATCTATATCTATCGGATCTACTACGCCCTCAGAGGCCTTCGTAGTCGCTACGGCCGTGGCTTTAGCGCGTTTAATCTCTTCGTGTAGCCGTTTAAACCACTCGATATAATCCTTTTAATCCGTTAAATTAAGCTATTACTATAATCTTTTAATTCCCGCCTCCGGTAATACCTTCGTTAAACCGTCCGCGATTATCTCCTTCGTGTTAACGTACGTAACCTTAAAGAGACCTTATTATACTGACTAGCGCGCCTACTAGTTATATATATCGACGTGCCATAGCCTTATCCGTAAGCGTTATGCCTTCTTATTAACGAGGTTAATAGTCTATTAATTATCGTAGTATAGGTATAGTTACTATTAGTCTAATCGAAGCTCTAAATCCCTTAATATCCGGCTAACGAATAACGTTTTTTTAGCGGCCTCTATAAAAGCGAGTAGTTCCAATTCTATTAACGATATCGTGACTATTAGTTACTTACCCGCCTTCTAGTTAACGGTACCGCCGAAGAGCTTTATCGTATATCCTTACGAACTCTTACGGTCTGGATTATCCCTAAAGGACGCGTCGCTTATAGTTAGGAAGAGCCTATCCCCGCTGAATTCTAGGTAATAGTATCTTATATAGTATAGTAATATTAGTATTTATTAAGCCCTTTTAAGATAGTTAGAGGAGGGATTAATATTATATTAGGATAGCTTTAAATAGGCGAACGCGATATCGGGTCTTATCACGATAGCGGTGTATAGGATAGAACCGATTATACCCTAGTACTAGCGGACCTCGGGAATCGACGCGCGGGTGCTATCGCGGAGTATTACCAGCTCTATCGATAATAGGACCTTTAATAGTTTTCGGCAGAGTATATCTATATAGTTTTTAACCGTAATGTTCTCTACGTAGGAGGATTATAATAGCTATAGCCTATAAGTAGCTCTATCTCTTAGGACCTTAATTCCTAGAAACTAGCGGATTTCTTCGCATCCTAATAACTTATAGCTTCGCTTAAGGGCGGCCTTAAAATTATTAGCGTTAGTCTTATAGTCTTTATAGTATATAAATCCGATATCGTCGATGTAGAAGAATAGAATTAAACCGTCACGGATTATAATATAGGGGTTATTAGGTATAGCCGTGAATCCTATTCTCTATAGCGTGCCGCTAAATTCCTCTTACTATAGTAGTGGCAATACCCTTAAGCCGAAAAGGGCTTTCTGTAATAGTAGTACCTTACCTAGCACTTTATAGCCTTACAGTATCTTTATAAATACCTCTCCTTTAAGGCTAGCTTTAATAAATGTGTTAATAGCGTCGAACTATCTTATCTCTAGTGCTACGCCACATATGCTAGCCTGCCAGTACGTGGAGACGGCACGGAGTGCCACAGTTTATTTCTAGCTTAGTCAGATAGGTAGCTTAGTCAGGAGACTGCTGAGGTATATCTATTATACCTCTGCAGGCAAGCTCGTATCCTGGCAAAGTAGGGTTGAAAAATAATCATTAGCGAGATAGAGGTGTTGATGTTAGCGTATATGATTCCTATATGGGTGGTGCAGGGGCGGGCTAGAGAAACTAGGGAAGTGTGACTGTTTAAGGGGCAGTTTATCGACTGAATAGTGGCCTTCGATTAGTTAGGTTCAAAACGAGGGCTATCCGACCGGCTAATATCTAACGCCTGTGTCTCTGGACGCCCTGCGGGTTAATGGGTTAATCTAGCTAAGGGTTAAGGCTATTCTGGCGAGAGTGGGCACGGCTTATTAGCTGGCTGCGGTAGATATTAAGTCTGCGAAGCACTATACGAAGCGTTACCTTAGCTGCCTAGTTATCGGTTACCTAAGTGGAAGGAAAAGCTGGGTTGGGATCCGTGGAGTTACGGTTCCTCCTATTAGTTCTTATAGGTTATAACGTCTATCGTTATTATTCTACGAGTACCCGTTTCTGTAGGAGTAAGGCTTCCTGCTCGATAATAGCGATGGCTCCCGGTAGTAGATTCTGTGCCTAAGTCTAGAGTGGGTTAGTCTTAATAAAATTATAGACTTAAAAATCTCCTTTTCTGCTATGGATAATAGTTCTATCTAGGAAAGGGCAATAACGTGGAAAGAAAAGATAGTCCAGTAAAACTACAAGACTATAGTAGTCGTGTCCGGTGGGAATAAAACTTAAAAACTAATAGAAGTGGCGCTTACACGTAGGAAACTGCTAGCGAGGAAGGTATAAGTTAATTCGATAACGTTAACGAAAAGAGGGGTAATAAGCGGTAGTCGAAAAGTGCGAAGACGGTGAGAGTGCGAAAAATCCGTGGTCTGCGTAGGAAAAAACGTTCTAAAGGGCGTTATTAGTCGAGACGAATAACGGGTTTATAGTTAGGTGTAAGATAGAGAAGGGAAAAGACGCTAGAGGAAGAAAACTACGGAACGCTGGAGAGAAACTATAGGACTTAGCTATCTCGGCGTACTACCGGGTTATATTATATTAATTAGAGGCTCCGCTAGGGTTAACGGATATAACCGATTATCGAGTTTGCTAATAGGAGGCGTTCGCGTTTCAGGAATTAGCAGATTAAATAAAAGACAATAGGGTATGGTATAGCGATGATCGGAAGTAAATAGTTGCTACTATTTATTAGGCCGTAACTACGGCTATAGCGCGAAGCGTGTTAAGAAGATATAAGAACTGAAGATAGATTTAAGGAGAGGTCGTAAGCTCTACGAGCTTACCTGCAGAGGTATAATAGATATACCTTAGCAGTCTCCTGACTAAGCTACCTATCTGACTAAGCTAGAAACAAACTATGGCACTCCGTACCGTCTCCATGTACGAGCAGGCTAGCATATATGGCGTAGTATCTAGGTTAAATTAGGCGGCGATCGCTATTAGTATACGGAAAGACCGCGAGGCTAGTATTACGGCGTAATTGTCTTTAGTCTTTAACCGTTTTTATTAATCCCCTTAGACTATAAGGCGTGCCTTACACTTATGGACGGTGACCTCCTTATTAAATTTATAGGT
The DNA here is from genome assembly GCF_003711515.1 of Sodiomyces alkalinus F11. Classification (NCBI taxonomy): domain Eukaryota; kingdom Fungi; phylum Ascomycota; class Sordariomycetes; order Glomerellales; family Plectosphaerellaceae; genus Sodiomyces; species Sodiomyces alkalinus. The sequence goes on along the minus strand of NW_021167079.1, from coordinate 3,990,870 downwards.
ATATACCCACCTATAAGCGAGGACCTATTACCTATTAGCCTAATTACTACCTACCTCCCGCTAATAGCCTATCTATTAGTACCCCTTAAGGTATTCCCCCTCAGCCTATAACCACCGCTCCCGTAATAGGTGGACGCGTATATCACGGTAGTGGTTTAGTAGAGGCGGGAGATCCTCACGGGTTATATACGATAGCGATAGTAGCTAGGAGGTATAAGGGGAATCTATAACACCGACGTTATCGTTAATAGCTTACTTCCTCGCGCGTATTGGGTTTTAAGTCCTTCTAGTATTAAAGAACGCCTTCTAGGCGTTATTATTCTGCACCTTCTCGGTCTTATAGATACTTACGATAGATAGGCGCGCGGGTAATAGGCGCGTAGCCGACAGGCACCCCCTAAGGGTATCCCCGGTTATCCGTTAGTGGTTATCGTGTTCTTCCACCTTAACGCCCCTAACTACCGCTAACGCTATAAGGAACGCGCGCGCGGGATCTTCCGGGGATATTAGAGGCGTGGGAAACGGTTTAAACCTCGTAGTAGTAAACCGTAAAGTATCCGTAATAAGAGCGGTGGCCTCTCCTATAATAATAGCGGTAGTATAGTCTTCTCCTATAGTAATAGTAATATCCGTAGTAATAGCAGTAATATAGTCTATAGTAATAGTAACAGCCTCTCCCGTAATAATAACGGTAGTGTTAGAGTTACGAGGTTCTAAATCTATAGCCTAGGTATTAGGCTATAGATATAGAACCTCGTTTATAGTAATAGTAATAGCCTTTCTCGTAGTAATAATAACGGCCTCGCCTTTATCCGTAGTAATAGCGGTAGCGTTAGAGTCTTCCGACTTAAGATCTAATACGTCTACGGCTATACCCCTTAATAGTCGCCTATTCGCGGTCTTATTAGATTAAGTAATACGGATAGATTATAGGCGTTCCCCGATTTCCTTAGCGGAAGCTATAGCTTATAGCATTTTAATCCTACCGTCGAATATCTTATCTTCGTTAAAGACTATATCTCTTATAGTAATAGTATCCGTTAGGTATAGTAGCTAAATACGGAAGCTATTTAAGGATTAGTATCCGATATAATAACCGATCTATACCTTCGGTTCTAGCCTTCATAGGCGGTTCCTTTTAACTTAGGTATCGCGCGTTTTCATAAAGGTTTTATAGCCGTAAGCTCGTAGGTATATAAGGTTAGGTTAACGGCCGCGTAGGTCTTTATATAGCGTTCGCTAGTCGTTAATATATTATAGCGTCCTATTATATAGATACACAGTAGTCTTAAAAATCTTAGGCTAGATAAATATAGACAGATTAGCTTTAATCCTTATAGCCCTCGCCCTTCTTTTAACTATACCTTTAATCCGTTCTATAACGCTGTTTTAATCCTATAAATATAGTGCCGACGGCTAGCCTTTTACCCCCTTAGCAGCGAGGAAAGTAACGACTTCTAGGTACTAAAATATCTCGGAATCGGCTTATAGGATACATAGCCGGATATCGAATTAGGTCTTAAGTAGGGTAAAAACGTCTTTTAACGCGTATAGGATAAAGTCTTAGTCTCTTTGTTATAGGTAGTAATCCTATATATAACCTATATATACGTCTATAACGAATATAATAGACTTATAGAGGTCGCCTACTAACGGCTCCGCCTCTTTTAAATCGTGAAAATTAATATCTAGGGCCTCTCCGGGCTTTAACGGGTAAAAGGATAGTATCCGCCGGATCTATATAGGTATTTACGATTACCTATACGCGTTATAGTCCGTTATATAAGGTCCCTTTATCTTTACCCCCTAAGTAGCGTTAATAATCTTCGCGAGAGTATCGGTACTGTAGTAGCCGAGGCGTTCGTGCCACTATTATACCGTAGTCTTCTACGGTTACCGCGGTTATTGTGATCTCCCCTACGGGTTATCGCGCGGGTGCCTTACTAAGACCGTAAACACGGTAGCGGCCGTGGCTTCCGCGCGCTCGATTATATACTAGCCGTGGATATCTAGTAGCTTATAGATAGGCCGGTTATCGGCGGAGCTAATAATAATATCGTTTACGGTATCCTAGCAGTAACCTTATAGGCATAGCTAGCGTTCCGAGATAATATTAGTAATAAATTCCTTATAGTATACGATATTATAGAGGCGTAATAGCCTCTTCGTGCCCGATAAGAATTATATACGTAGCTTAATATCTCCGTATCCGAGGATAAGAGCCTCGTGAGTATCTACCTAAAAGGATAAGAATAAAGTATCCGTGGGTAGTCTAATAGCTATAAAACGGCCTTAATTATTAAAGATATACATTAACAATCCTAAATCTAGGATCGCGTAGTATAATAGCGCTCTAGCTTAGTTAATAGAAAGGGATACCCCTTATTCTTATTATAATCTTAATAGTATCGTTATACGATAACGCGCTACCCCCTAGGTTAGGTAGGCTCCTAGTCCCGTCGCGGTAATGGATAAGTCTTTATAAACTATTATAGTAGTAAGCGTAGTATTATAGAGTTAATCTTCCTAGACTTCCTTTATCTTATTAGCGGTGGCAGCTACTACTTCCCGCCTCTTCTATATCGTGGTATCTACGCGGCTTTTAAAACTATAGTTACGTATCTTCTTTTCCGTAACCTTTATAATATCCTCGCGGTCACGCTAGGTATAAGGGCGTATATCCGGCCTTATATACTAATAGGCGGCGGTAGTATAGGGGTTCTTATATATCTCGTAAAGCCTCCTCGTTACGGGAGGGATAGCCTTTACAGACGTATCGCTATAAGAACGCTTCTTATTATCTTTGTTATTAGTAGTATCCTTAGTATCGGGGAGGTTCCTAAGGGTATTAAAGGTACCTCTCCCGACTCTAGGCTTTATAGTAGAGGATTATAGGCTCTTTATATTACTAAGAACCGCCCGTAAAGCCTTTACGAAGTCGTTAATCGTTAGCTCGTTTTCCGTAATGTTATTATAGTTCTTTATTAGGTAGTTATTACTCTATTCCTAGGCGATAGGTCTAATAGCTTTTAACGCGTCTTCCGCCTAATAATCCGCGCTTAATAGCTCTAAAACGCCTATATATTTATAGTGCATTATCGCTATTTTCTAGCTTACTACCTAGGCGTCTATATTCTTAGGTATAGCCTTTATAGGCGTGGTGTATTATCGGTATATAACCAGGGCTTCCTTACGGAGGTCTATAGGTATTAGTCCTATATACGCGTATAGGAGAGTAATCTAGGCCCGTAGGTTATTTACGGTATTATCCTATAGCTAGGCTAGGAGGCTACGTAACGTAGTATAGACGGTCCCTTCGATATAGGAGCGTACCTTATTAAACTCCTTCTACTACGCGTTATAGTCTGCCTTTTCTTCGCGGTATACGCGGCGATCTTATAGGTAACGCGTACGTCTTTTTTTAAAGAGGTCGTTAATAGATATAGGCGTCCTGGTTAGTAGTTCTTTCGTTACAGCTATAGCCTTCCGGCGGGCGGCCGTTTTCTTCTTACCGGCGGGTATAGCCGCCGTGGTAGCGGCGGCGTCCGCGATATCCTTATCGCCCTCTAGCATAATAGTAGAAAATAGAGTAGCCGTGACGGTAATAGCTATAGCCTCCTCCGTGTTAGGGTCTATGGCGAGGGCCTCGTATTTACAGATATTAGGTGGCGTAGGCTTAAAAAATAAGTAGGCCTTAGCCTCCTCGTCGCTTAGCTTTAGATTAAGATAGTTTTCCTAGTAGGAGGCAGATTTACCGCGCACGGCGCGCTCCTATATTACCTAATCCCTCTAGTTAACAAGGGTAGTAGCGGCCGCCTTCTATTCACCGTTAGATATATTAGAAGATATCTTTAATAGTTTATCGTTTATCGGTTAGTTAATTAATAAGTAGGTTAATTAACCTCTTAAATACTCTAATTAGGTCGATCGTAGTTATTTAAGAGTGCTTATATAAATATAATTACTTCTTTATAATAGAATAGGGGAAGCCTTATTAATATCTATCGTTTAGGCGTTATAAACGGGGCTTATAACCATCGCACGTTAAATAGCACGTAGATAATTAACTTACTAGAGCAGAAATCTCGTGTGTATATATTATATTAAGTTATATCTATATAAGTCTTTTATACCCTTAATTTAGGTAGTGAAGACTCTATTATGGGTACTATATTATTTGGATCCTATCCGGTCTTTTCCGGTATCCGCCCCTGTTATATCCTGATGCCCAAGGTCCGAAGCCCTTAGTTAGGGAGTGGATCCCCCCTGGATCCCCTATGGACCACGTCGTGGTCCTGCCTATGCAATAGCGCAGCGGCGTGAATAAGGATAAGGGCGGCGATAGGAGCGGGAGCGGCGATAAGGGCGATAGCGATAGTAAAAGCAGGGGATTATAAGGGACTAGCGATATTCTTACCTAACTTAGCCTAGCTAAGGGCGACTTAAAAGCGGCCGTAAGTATCTTAGAACTAGCGGCGATTCTATATAGAAGAATTAGTAAAAAGGCTATTAAGCGAAGAGTAGGGGTAAACTTATATCCTTATTATCGGTATCCGTATTTATAGAATAAGTAGTATCTTATAGGGTATTAGCGGTATTATAGGCGGCGGGTAGGAGCTATATTACCCGTTAATCGTAGTCACCCCATGTATAATAGGTATACTTACCTCTAAATACTTATAAGTACGGCACGAATACTCGTGATACTTAGCATCGGCCCTGGCTATATTAGGGCCCGACTAGTAGTAATACTCGATACTATATTCTTACTTATACTACCGGGTAACGTACTACGTATAGGGGGTGAGTCGGTAAGGGCTTAGCGGGTTCTTAGGGGTATATCTTTTCTTAACGGGGGGGGGGTTAGGGTTTACTTATTATTAGTTACGGCTAACCTTATAACCCGTAGTAATAAGGGCCGTGAACTTATATCGTTATTACTATCGCCCTCGTAAAGGCGATATACAGTCGGATATCTACTAACAGTTAGCCACGGCACTAAACCATAAGCGAGGGGAGTACTAACTTAGTATAATAAGGATATAGGCGGCTTAAAAGATAAGCTATTACTCGGCGATATTCGTTATACTACTACGGGACCTATAAGGTATCTTAGGGCTACTTATAGTATAGAAAAACTAATTTAAAAAAAAAAAGAGAAAAACTTACCTAAAAAGAAGCTGTAGAAGGGGAAGAAAATAGGGACAAACGAAGATTAGTAGGAGGTTTATTTTACTACCCTTCCTACGCTATTCGGGTAGAAGGAACGACCCCCGATTATATATTCGGTAGGCACGTCGTTTATAATAAGCACGTATACCGGCGAGGGGCTCGTAACAGTACCACGATATACGAACTCCTTTATACTATTTTAGCCTTAAAAGGATCTTAGCTATTATGGATTACCTCCCTTCGAAGGAGCCTTTAATAGAATCGAATAAAGGACGCTATTTTTAGATTATACGCGAGGAGGTTAGAGTAATACGAGGTTATAACCGTGCGATTATAATATGACCGCGACCTCGCCTCCGGCGGGGGGGGGGATATTACGGGTAGTGACCCGCGGAATAGTCCCCGGTAGTAGCCAGGACTAAGAAGCACGGACCTCCTAGTAAGGCCCGTACGATTCTATATATACTTAGCCGTCTATACACCGCGCAGACATTTCCTTTCCTCCTTTCCTCTCTTAGTTCGAATAATCTATATTTTCGGCCTTAATACGTAAACAACTTTTGATAAGCCGTTATACCGGTTAGGTATTCGGGTTACTATTACTCGAGCGTTACTCGAAATAGGGGCTAGGGTATATAATAGCGTAGTGCCCCTTTTAGCTATAGTTATAGTAAGTGATAGAATCAAGGTATAATGACGGTCTAGGGCGTATAGGGTGGCTAGGAGTAAAGGCTAGTATAGGCGTAGGGGTAGACGTAGGGGTAAATATAGGGATACTAGTAAAACCGTAGGTGGCCAGGGCGTAGGGGTTATAACTGTGGGCACGTAAGCGGAAACAACGTTATTAGGTAGCGGATTAAAAGTCTATCCGAGCGACGGCTAGGCTATCGGTAACAGTCAAGGCTTTAGCCCTATAATAGGCCGGGGCTAGATCCTAGTAGTCCTTAGGAACCCCTATAGATACTATATAGTCCCGAATAGGTAGAAGGACTCTTATTAGTACTATCTAAATCCTTTATTAGTCCAGGAGCTCGCCCGGTAATTCTGACTCTAGGGCTTTTTACCGTTATATAAACTTAGCATAGGACTCTCCCTCTTTTTAGGATAAGATAGACTCGCTCTAGATCTATACCGCTACCTCCCTTAAACGGGTATCGTTATCGTTAACCTAACAGGATAGCTAGGCCTATAGGGCGGCCTAGGTAACCCTATTAGAGTCGCTATAGTACTTATATCGTAGTTTAGCCTACTAGCGTTCCTTAAGGTGGTGGGGGAGGTATAATATAACGAAGTAGTTCTTTATAGTATCTATGGGAAAGGATTAAGAATCCACGTCGAACCGCTAGTTAGTCTCCTAGATAAACGTGCAATACTTAGCCTAGGATATACTATCCTATTTTAGAAGGGGAAAATTTAACTTAGCCTATATAGCGGATCCGTGTATAGAGGATATCGTGGATATATCGTGGGTATATTAGGATCTTATTAGGGTTACGATAATACGATATTAAGGCTTAGCTATATAGTGGTAGGTAGTAGTGCTGATTAGGTTAGGATTAGTAACGGCGGCGGCGATAGCGGTAGTATCCGCCTTAAGCTTAGCGAGATAAGCGAGCTTACGCATATAGTGGTTTTACGCCTATCTCCACTTCACGCGTTCGTCTAGTTATTTCTCCGTTAGCGTAGCTAGGTTAACGTTTATATATAGGGGCAGGTTAGGATTATATAGGGGTCCTATTATAGTTATAGCCTTAGGAGGAACGGGAATGGTAATAGGGGTAATAGTAGTAATAGAGGTAATCCTAGCGATAGGAGTAGGTATAGGGGTAAGAATAGGTGCCGGTGCGGTGGTAGAGGTAGGAGTAGTATTAGTTCCCGGCGTGACCCTGTTATCTTCCTTATTCGTAGGGTCGTAGGCGTCTTCTATAAAGGCGGTCTTACTATCGTGGAGCTACCGCTTAAACTAACTAGTAGCCTTATTAAAATCGAAGGTAGGATCGTTTATTTTATAATAGTTAGATATATTAGTGACTCTCCTTAACGGTCTTCGCGCCCTTAAGGGTAGAGCGATTAAAATATTGAATAGATAGTCGTAAAGAGTAAAAAGTGTAACGGCTTGTCAAAAGTTGTTTACGTATTGAGGCCGAAAATATAGATTATTCGAACTAAGGAGGGAAAGGAGGAAGGGAAAAGCCTGCGCGGTGTGTAGGCGGCTAAGTACGTGTGGAATCGCACGGACCTCGCTCGCTAGGGGGTCCGTGCTTCTTAGTCCCGGCCACTGCCGGGGATTATTCTGCGGGCTATAGCCCGTAATATACCCCCCCCCGCCGGAGGCGAGGTCGCGGTCGTGTCGTGGTCGCACAGTTATAACCTCGTATTACCCTGGCCTCCCTACGTAGAATCTGAAAATAGCTTCCTTTATTCGGCTCTATTAAAGGCTTTTTCGAAAGGAGGTAATCCGTAGTAGCTAAGATCCTTTCACGGCTAAAATAGCATAAAGGAGCTCTTATATAGCGGTGCTATCGCGGGCCCCTCGCCGGCGTGCGTGCTCGTTATAAACGATATACCTACCGAATATATAACCGGGGGTTATTCCTTCCACCTAAAGAGTGTAGGAAGAGTAATAAAATAAACCTCCCACTATTCCTCGTTTTTCCCTATTTCTTCCCCCTCTATAGCTTCCTTTTAGGTAAGTTTTTCGGTTTTCTTTTTTTAATTAATTTTTCCACGCTATAAGTAGCCCTAAGATACTTCGTAGGTCCCGTGGCAGTATAACTAACGTCGCTAAGTAATAGCTTATAACTTAAGCCGCCTATATCCTCGTTACCGTAAGTTAGCACTCCCCTTACTCGTGGTTTAGTGCCGTAGCTAACCGTTAGTAGATATTAGACTTCGCCTTACCTAGTAAGCGCCCTTATAAGGGTAGTAGTGATAACGATATAATTTTATAGCCCCTATTACTATAGTTATAAGGTCGGCCGTAACTAACGATAAGTAGACCCTAAAACCCCCCCCCGCTAAGAAAAGACGTGCCCCTAAAAACCCCCTAAGTCCCCGCCGACTCACCCCCTACGCGTAGTACGCTACCCGGTAATATAAATAAGAATATAGTATCGAGTATTACTATTAGTCGGGCCCTAGCGCGGCTAGGGCTAATGCTAAATACTATAAATACTTATACTGTACTTATAAGTATTCCAAGGTAGGTATACCGGTTATACGTATAGTAACCGTAACTAATAAGCGATATAGCTCTCGCCTATTACCTATAACGCCGTTAACGCCCTTGTTACGGCCAACGGGCCCAACATACACCAACACGAAGGATGCACTGGCATAAAACGTACTGGGACGATCGGCGTACCAGAATATGACCAGAAGATAACTCAGGAAAAGGAATCACGTGCTCTGGCACGTGATCGTATACTGGTATATCGACACTGAGCGTACGGTGTGCATCGGTTGGATGCTCACCACCATAAAGTGATCACTGGAGGAGTGATCACTAGGACTCAGTGACCACGCGAGGGACGCTCACCCGGGGCAAGTAAGCACCACCAATATATATACCAGAGTATTCTAGGTCTTGCTTCTACTAGAGAATAAGATATCGATTAATCTAAGTCTTCACCTGGACTATTAGTCTACGCTTGACTCTACCTTGTGAAGAAGACGCCTAAGTCTTTACGACGTAACTACGACCAGACACTACGAACGATAGTTACTACTCTTTAGTTAACATCCTCTTCTTATTTTAAACTAAAACCTCGACGCCAGTCCCCTATCGTCCGCTATACTATAGAGGACCGGAAGCCGTCGTAATATTTTAATCGATCCTGTTCGGTAAGCTGACCTTGACAGCTAATAAGCAGTACGCCCGGAACAGAAGCTACTTCGCATCAGGAAGAAGAAGTCACTTCATCTGAAGAAGAATCATCGTCTAAAGAATCCAGTTCCTCCGACGAAGAAGAAGGACCAGAATAACCTCAACAAGACGACGAAGTAGCCAATAACCACTCTTCCAATATATCGAACAATAACCGTACCACGAACGCTACGAGCACTACGACGCCTACCACTACCACTAGAGGAAGCAACGACCTTCAGCAGATTCGCGACATAATCACTTAGCTTCAGGGGGAGAATACGACCCTAAGAGCTTAGCTGAACTATCCTGGAATCGGGGCTAAGTATAGATACCCTACACCCCCTAAGTATGACGGAACTCGAGGGCAGTTTTAGAGCTTTGTTACCTAGCTTAGAGGTTATCTCCTATTCTACTAGGACAGTATCCGTACGGAAGAAACTAAGGTACTCTGTGCCGCGGTACTCCTTACGGGAGACGCGCACGAATAGTTCGAATCTATCTATAGGGATTACCTGGAGAATATAGGAATAGAGATCCTAAGGAAGCCTAGGACCACGGCGATCTTCGAGAACTTCGACGTGTTCGTCGAAAGACTTAACGCTATCTTCGGCTAGCCCGACGAGGAATAAGTCGCGGCCGAACGACTAAGCCAGCTACGTTAGACTAAGTCAGCTATAGACTATACTACGAGATTCTAATAAATCTCGTCAAAGCTTAGCTACCCGGATAAGCCCCTTATAGATCGGTACTACTAAGGACTTAAGGAAGAAGTAAAGGACGAACTATACCGATTAGACCGACCTAAGACGTTTAGCGAATACACCGTAATAGTAATTCGTATTAATAACCGGAACTATAAACGACGCCGCTAGAAGAAGTATTAAACGAGCGTTCCGTTCTACACGGCTAATTCGGGAAAGAGATAACTATACCCACGCTAGTTCGGAAACACCTTATATAGGTATTATAGTAGACCTATAAAGCTCGATAATATTAACCGATAGAACGATAAACAGGGTAAAAAGGATATAACGAGAGTTAAGTGCTATAACTATAATAAGCCAGGTCACTACGCACGCGACTACTATAAGCCTAAAAAAGAATGACCGTAACGATAAGTAAATACGATCGGGAAAGAAAGACCCTAGAAGGAAATTAACGCTATTAGACACCTAGAGATTTATAGGGACGAAATACCACACGTTAACCTCTATTAGGTAACCTGCTACGATAACTATTATCTAGCACACTAATCAGGGAAAGACGGAGCTAGGTACTACCCTAAAAGACCCTAGAGGACACTCGCTATAGTATCTAGTAACGAGTACGATAACGACTATGGCCTTAAGATCCCTGACTGGGACGAGGACGAACCAGCTTTATAAACTATTACCGAAATCCTCTAGAAGTATGGGTGGACGGAAGAAGAAGCTGAGAGATAAAAGCAGATCTTAGAGATCATAGAGGAGCGAAAAGAGGAGGTCGCCAAAGAATAAGATTAGGAAACAGAATCCGAGGGTAACGACACGGACTTTTAGTACTAACACCTAGAAACAAACAACCTAGCCGAGGAGGAAGCTATTCAACTACGGATCCTTAACTAGCTCACGGAGGAACCCCTTAGATAAACCCACTAAGTTCGATTCGCTAAAATTAACCTCGATAACGCCTACCGTGGGACGTCTACGGCTACCAGCGAGGGATAGTAAGGAAAAATCCAATAAATAAGACAAGACCAAGATACTTAGAAGTCACGCTTTTAGACCCTTGATAAGCGCCTACGACGGGTAGAGTAACTCTTGACCTAGTATGGATTCGTGGATAAGGAAGTATCCCACGAATATCGGGCTAAACGGGCAAAAAACTAGGAGCATACTATTATAAGGAGTATACGAGAGGCACTTAATAGATATACTCTATAACGCGTAGCAGTACAGGGCACTGCTATATTAGGATACGACTCGGCGAACACGAGACTAGCGCACTATTAGATATAGGCGTAGCAGGAAACTTTATCTTACTAGTAGCCGTGAGAAAGTTCTCTATACTATAGGTCAGGAAACACCTAGGAGAGGAGTACGAGGTTACTCTATATACGGGGAAGAACCAGTCCCACGAAGAAGTCATTATTAACCAGGAGACTATACACCTTTAGGTTAAAATCCAGAATAAGACTAGAATAATAAAGTTCGATATATACGATATAGGTTATAAGGATATTATCCTTGGCGAACTATAGTTTAATAAATAGAATCCCGATATAGACTAGAAGCTTGGCTAGCTCCGGTGGAGATTAGAGAGTAAGCAGAAGACCACGAAGGAAACCTTACCCGATCCCGATATCCGTCAAAAACAGCAGAAAGACTTACCGACGAAGGAGCCTTAAGGAGACTTAGATAGCCGCCAGGAGTCAGGGACCCGGGCGAAGGAAGTATAAAAGACTTCGAGATAGCAGCGACGACACGATAACCGACGCGTAATAAATATCATCAAAGGAATCTACTAGATCGTCTAAGCAGAGAAAGGACTCACGGAAGGCGACCACGACAGACTCGCTAAGGTATTACCAGAGTACCGTAAATACAAAAAACTATTTACCGAAAACCTAGAGACCGGATTACTAAAACATCGACACTACGATCACGAGATACCCCTTAAGGAAGGGACACACCCGAAATTCTTCCTAATTTACGGGCTGAACCAGAAGGAGTCAGATACCTTAGAAGAATACCTCGAAGAGATACTAGTAAAAGGCTATATCCGAGCATTATAATCACTAGCAGGATACCCGATCCTGTTTATACTAAAGAAGAATAGCAAACTACGACTATATATCGACTATCGATAACTTAACGATATAACTATTAAGAACCGCTATCCGCTACCTCTTATCTTAGAAATACGAGATTAGCTGGTTAGAGTATAATGGTTTACGGCACTTGACTTAAAAGGAGCCTATAACTTAATCAGGGTTAAGGAAGGAGAAGAGTGGAAGATAGCGTTTCGGACGAAGCGAGGCTATTTCGAGTACCTTATCATGCCTTTTAGGTTAACGAATACGCCGGTATTATTCTAAACACTTATTAACGACGTCCTAAGGAAATATCTGGACTACTTTATTATAGTGTACCTGGATAATATCCTAATCTTCTCCAAGACACTCGAAGAACACCGATAACACGTTCACACGATCCTATAACTCCTATAAGACGCCGACCTATTAGTCGAACCAGAAAAAGTTTAATTCTACACGTAAGAAGTTAATTTTTTAGGCTATACGATACGACCTAACGAGATCTGTATAGATAAGGCGAAAGTCTAATACGTCTCTAAGTAGCTATAACCCTAGAACGTTCGCGATATTTAGTCCTTTCTCGGACTCGTAAACTACTATCGACGATTTATTAAGGACTATAGCAAGATTACTATCCCCTTAACTAAAGCAATAAAAAAGGGACTTAACTTCGAATAGAATGAAAGAATAGAGGAAGTATTCTAAGCTCTTAAAGGAAGGGTTACTAGCGAACCTATCTTAGTAATACTAGACCCCGATAAAGAATACGAACTCGAAACAGATATATCCGACTAGGCTCTGGGAGCATAACTCGGACAGCGCGACGTAGAAGGAAGACTATATCCTGTAGCCTTTATATCCAAGAAACTAAGCGGACCAGAACTCAACTATTAGATCCACGATAAAGAGCTAATAGCTATTATCGAAGCCTTTAAGGAATAGAGACCGTATCTGTTAGGAATAAGACACCCGGTATAAGTCTACACGGACTATAAGAACCTCGCGTAATTCACCACTACTAAGGTTCTTAATAAACGACAGATCCGATAGGCGGAATTCCTAGCCGAATTTAACTTCCATATTCAGTACGTGAAAGGGAGCGAAAATAGTCGCGCAGACGTACTCAGCCGACTAGGAACACCTGACGAATCACCCAAACCGTAAGCCATACTCCAATAGGAAGGAGGAGCTCTTACCCTGAAGAATAGAGAGGTAAACAGTATTAATCGGACGACTAAGGTTATGTTTAAAGAAGCACACGCCTCACCGATGCATGGACACCAAGGAGTTTATAAAATATACCACCGATTACGATAATAATACGGGTACACAGGAACCAAAGAACGAGTCAGGGACTTCGTTCGTAACTACGATATTTGCTAGAAAGCAAAGAGCAGCCGATATAAACCTTACGGACTACTAAAGCCACTACTAGTAGCAGACGGACTATGGAAATCGATTATAATAGACTTTATAACAGGATTTCCGGTATCCAAAGATCCAGTAACGGGGACCGCCTATAATAGTATATTCGTAATCGTCGACCGATTCACGAAATACACTCTTTATATTCTATATATTAAAAATACTATAGCGGAAGAACTAGTAAGTATCTTTATCGACCGCCTAATCAGGGATCACGGCGCACTAAACGAAATTATCACGGACAGAGATAAGCTCTTTACTAGTAACTTCTGGAAAGCAGTTATGAGTTAACTAGGAACGAAACATAAGTACTTAACAGCGTTTTACCCTATAACGGAAGGATAAACCGAAATCATGAATTAAGTCCTAGAATAGTACCTACGATACTACGTAGGGTACGAATAAGACAATTAGGTGCAATACCTGCCACTTACACAGTTCGTATATAATAGCTCGTTAAACGAGTTAATAAAGAAAACACTGTTCGAGGCAAATTACGGATACACCCTAATAGTATTTAGGAAACCTTTAGAAGGACCAGACGCACTAAGAGCGATAAAAATAGTTAAAAGTATGAAAAAATTATATAAAGAACTACGAACCGACCTGGAGATAGTCAGAACACGGATAAGCAGGTACGCGAATTAATTAAGGATTAAGGGACTAACCCTTTTAAGGGGGGACCGTGTCTACCTTATCCGCAAAAACATCAAAACATAACGACTAAGCGACAAATTAGATTTCAAAAAATTAGGACCATTCAAAATCCTAGAGAAAAAGTCAGATACGAACTACATTCTATCGCTACCTCCTATAATAAGGATACATAATAACTTTTATATCTCACTACTCGAACTAGCACCTATAAATACGAAGCTTACGTAAGACACGATCGTGGTAGATACTAGCGACGTGTACGAAGCAGAACGAATCCTCGATCATCGAGAGACGCTAGACAGCACCGAATATTTCATAAAGTGGAAAAACTACGACCACGGCGATAACACATAGGAGCCCAAAGATAACCTGATTAATTGCGAGCAACTCCTAAAGCAATACCGACAAAACACCATCAGGACCCAGACCCGGACGCCACGGTCTGCACAAAATTAACATCCGAAAAATCACCCATATCCTGCGCCATGATCTGATTCCAGTCAATCACGTCCACAGCACCAGCCGCTTGCGCAACCACCACAGCCTCGGCTTCCTTTCGTTCCACCTCCTCCAGCTCCTCCATATTTGCGAGGTCCCTACGAACCATCTCGACCCCCTTCTTACGGAGCTGTCTCCGTATACGACGAAGACGGGAGAGCTTCGCTAGAGCTTCAGCAGCCTTTTGTTGCTGCTCGATTAATAACTCCTCGGCACGCTCCTCCTCCTCTTCGAGCCGTTTGAGCTCCGCGTTGACTCGGCGCGCTAAGGAAGTGATAGTCAGAAAGAGGGCGGTCGGAACAAAGGAAGGGGACTAGTCACCAGAAGATATCGGGATTCGGGGGGAATCGCAAGAACGAGCTGCACGATAGCAACACGAGCAACGATCAAGATCGTTAAGAATTATGTAGCTAAGGCTGCGGTCGAAGTAACGGGTGCAGGGGACAGCCTCGAAGCCCTGGTCGTTAATTAACGCAGATTTTATTTAGCGATCAAGAGTGGAACGGGACGGGGAATTAGCGAGTTAGACGGAACGCTTCTGCACACGGTCGGATATGATGGTCAGCCATGAAGAAAGAAGAGAAAACAGGAAGCAATAAACTTGGGAAAGGCGACCTACTTATGCGACCGCTGGGACAGCGCTTAGAAGAGGGGAGGTAATGTTACGGCCAACGGGCCCAATATACACTAACACGAAGGATGCACTGGCATAAAACGTACTGGGACGATCGGCGTACCAGAACGTGACCAGAAGATGACTCAGGAAAAGGAATCACGTGCTCTGGCACGTGATCGTACACTGGTATATCGACACTGAGCGTACGGTGTGTATCGGTTGGATGCTCACCACCATAAAGTGATTACTGGAGGAGTGATTACTGGGACTTAGTGACCACGCGAGGGACGCTCACCCGGGGTAAGTGAGTACTACTAATATATATACCAGAGTATTCTAGGTCTTGCTTCTACTAGAGAATAAGACATCGATCAATCTAAGTCTTCACCTGGACCATTAGTCTACGCTTGACTCTACCTTGTGAAGAAGACGCCCAAGTCTTTACGACGCAACTACGACCAGACACTACGAACGACAGTTACTGCTCTTTAGTTGACATCCTCTTCTTATTTTGAACTAAAACCTCGACGCCAGTCCCCTATCGTCCGCTATACTATAGAGGACCGGAAGCCGTCGTAATAGCCCTATAGGATACTACTCGTCTAATAAATAAGGATACCGACGATAAGGATATAAGTTTATACCTATCCTTCGCTTAGTGGCCTTTATACTAATTCTTCTATATAGAATCGTCGCTAGTTCTAGGATACTTACGGCCGTTTTTAGGTCGCCCTTAGTCTAGCTAAGTTAGGTAAAAACGTCGCCGCTCCTTTACTATCCCCCGCTCCTACCGTCGCTATCGCCCCCGTCGCCGCCCCCGCCGCCTAACCCTTTACTACCGAGTTCTAAGCAGGTATAGTATAAGCCCTTAACGATATCGCCACCTCTATACGTAGTATAGATAAAACGCTTAAGGAAATATCGTAAAAGTTAGAGGATAAGAATAATAACATTACTATAATATCGTAAGAGGTTCGTAATCTCTTTTACTCCGTGCGCCGCGTATATAAGCACTATATAGCTATAACCCCCTTAGCCGCTAGGGATAATCCGGGGGCTACTCCTAAGGCTACGCTCGCCTCGGCTCCTCCTTAGGAGGAGTTATAGGTAGGTGCCGCCGAGGACGATATAGTCTTATAAAAGGAGGAGCTAGAAAAGGGCAAAGTTATTAAGTAATAGGTTCTTTAGGTTGTTTTTATTATTTTTCTTTTACTTATAAATTAAATAAGGCGGGGGTACGTCCTTAATATAACTTCGCTCTCGGTTTTTATCCTCTTCTCCGCCGTGTCGGCCTTTTTTTATATCTGTATCTCCTTTATATACTATTATAAAGGCCTATTATTCGACTATACCGGGCCGTGTTTCTTCTTAAATTCGGTAAGCGCTTATATCTCCCGTAGGCTTTTAAGTAGTTCCTATATTAGTTCTACGTAACCCTCTTATCGCACTAATACTTCCCGGACCTTACCGCGACCTCGCTTTCGGGTATAGGCGTAAAGGACTTTTTCTACTACCTATTCCTCCTCCTTATCTAGCCCTTTACGGATAGGTGGTGGCTAGGGGTCTATTATCGCTTACTCTAATAAGGGGTTACGGTCGGCTCGCCGTAAAAGATCCACGTAGGAACGGTTATAGATCTATAAGGGGACGTCTAGTTTTACGATATAGGGGTTAATAACCTTTATAACCTTATACTTATAGTAGAGCTAGGTAAGTTTCTTCGACGGCCGTAGCGAGGAGTAGTTACCGATATCTAGCTATATAAGGTTATGCTTTTTAAACCTTTTAGCCGGGTAGCGCTAATAGTTTACTAATTCCTCTTAGCGTAGTTATATAACGGCTATCGCGGCTTATATAAACTAGGTAGCTTCCTTAAGGCGACTTAATAAGTCCTGCGCGGAAGCCTCGCGCTTATTAGTCGGTATAGTCTTATTAACTTAAAGAGGATTCGCGTGGTACCCGTGCTATAGGAAGAATAGGCTTATTTAGATCGTTAAGTTTACCCGGTTATTTAAGGCTAGTCACGCTACCGGTAGTAGTATATCCTAATCGTCTTAGGCGTAATAGGTATATACCCGTAAATAGGCTTAAACTTCCTAATTAATACGTTTAGGACCTCCGTCTATCTACGGGTAGTATACGGTGCTTAGTCGTTATTTAATACCTACGAGTTTATAAAAGTATCGCTAAAAGCGGCTAGTCTAGTTTAAGCCTCTATCGCTAATAATAGACTTCGGTATTCCGTAGAACCTATAATAGTATAGTAAAAACCGTTTAGCGTAGGCTTTAGTATCTATAGTATCTATCGCTTCGAGCGTTACCGATTTCGAGAGTCAGTCGGTAATCACCTATAGATATCTATACTTACCCTTACGGGTAGGTAGTAGGTCCGTTATAAAGTCTATCGCGATATCGTAGAAGATTCGCTCTAGTATAGGGAGTAGGCGTAGTAATCCTCTCTTCGTACCCCTTTATACGTGGCTGGCTTAGTATATATCGTAGTTCCATATAAACCTTCTAATATCTTGATTTATACCGGGCTAAAAGAACTAGCGGGCGACTAAGGTAATAGTATTATCACTGCCTAAGTATCCGCCTACTATTAAGTTATGGATCGCTTATACTAGACGGCCTTATCGCGGATAGCTAGCCCTATCTTCTTTATCCCCTAGCACCTATAGGCGGTCACGAAATATTAGCCGTCCTTAGTCGATTCTATACTCGGCTATCTATCTTTTAAGCTCTAGCTTAGGGGGAAAACTCAGTTCTCCCGCTACTACTACGGTAAGGGCACCTTAATAACACTTATCGGTGGCCCTGGCTTTATTCTATAATCGCTATAGGTTAGGGTCTACTTCTAAGACCGTGGCTAGCTCCGGTAATATTACCTTTACTAGGTATACCCGGGGGGAGATAGCTATATCGGGGATTATCTAGATAGACCTCCCCTACTCTCGGATATCGGAAGAATCCTTAGGTATATCCTGCTCCCGATATAAGAGCGCGTTAGCTATAATATTATCGGCTCCTCGCTTATACTCTAATATAAAGTTATACTAGGCGAGCTTAGCTACTTAACGACGTTAGCGCTCGGTTAGGGCCCTTTTAGTTATAAAGTATTCGAGTACTTTATAATCGGAGTAAATCTAGAACCGGCCGCTGCCTATAAGCTCGGCTTTCTAAGCCTATAGGCAGTTTATAATCGCTAGTATCTCCTTATCGTGAATCGGGTAGTTATACTCGGCGGAGTTAAGGCGGCGTGAGTAGTATACGATAACGCACCTATATCCTTATTTATCTTCCTATAAGAATACGCTACCTAGCGCGAACCCTAAGTAATCCGTTTCTAGCCAGGTCTTCCTTCTAGGTTACTATTATTATAGATAAGGCTTTTCCTAGAACCTCTGCTTTAGCTCCTTAAAGGCTGCGTCTTATAGGGGGCCCTAGTAAAATAGGGCGTTCTTTTTCGTTAAGGCCGTGAGTAGCACTATAACGGCTACGAAGTCGCGGATAAATATCCTATAGAAGTTACCGAACCCTAGGAAACTTCGCACGCTAATCGCGGAGACCGGCGCTTCCTATTCTACGATAGCCTTAAGTTTCTCGGGGTTATAAGATACCCCTTTTTCCGCTATAACGATAAACCCTAGGTATTTAACTATCTTAACGCTAAACTCGTACTTGTTCGGGTTGAGGTTTAGTCTAGCGTCTACGAGGGCACTAAGTACTCGCTATACCTTCTCCTTATAATCCTTATAAGATCCGTCTAAGTATATTAGGATATTATCTATATACGCGGAGATAAAATCGTTAAGGAACTCCCGTAACGATAAGTTAATATATCGCTAGAATATCGTAGGCGCGCCGATTAACCTAAAAGGGTATACTAGCTACTCGAATAGTCTAAATTAAGTACGGAATTCGGTCTTATACTTATACCTAGGAGCTATCCGTATTTTATGAAAGGCGGCGACGACGTTTAATTTAGTAAACCACTTCGCCTTAGCTAGGTTATATAGGATCTTTATAATTAGAAGGAGTAGGTAGTAATCTCGCTAAGTAATCGTATTTAGGGCGCGGTAATCGTAGTAAAATCGGAGGCCGCCTCCTAGCTTCTTCACGAATAGTATAGGCGCAGTGGCCGCTAAGCTACTCGCACGAATAAATCCCTTATCTATTAGGTCCGTTATCGTCTTCCGTAATACGAGGAGCTTTTCACGTGATATATTATAGAGCGGGCCCTATAGTAAGGCTTATTTGTTACTACTATTATCCTTTTATAAATAGACCTTATAGTCGGTGCTAGGTCGGTATAGGGGCAGGCGTATAGAGTATAAGGGCGTAAATAAGTCGCCGAACTCTTATATAATACCCTTAAGGACGTATTCTCGCGGGTCTACTAGTTCCTTTATACTTAGGGCCTTTTCGATATCTTTTAACGATATAGCCCATAAGCCCTCTTCCTATCTTTTTCTTCTCCGGTGCTATAGTTATCTATATAGCCCTACGAATATAGACCCTATTATTAGTGCTATAGTACGGATCTCTTATACTGCCTTCGGCTCCTCTTCGCCTTAGAGTCGGATATCGATATCGGCTACTCCGTAGCGGAGCCTTTATTCCTTAGCGTGGAGGACTATATCGTTACGTTTTATTTATAGGAGTCTAAGGAAAAGATCCTAATCTAGACCTAGCACTATATACACGAAAACGCGCTCGGTATACCCTTATATATCTAGCGTAAAGACTATAATACTAGCGCTACTAGCTAGTTTAGTCTTATCCGAGAAGCCTTTTAGTAGTCGTTTCTTCTTATTAACTAACGGTAAGCGTATTCTTCGAGTAAACTTCTTATTTATAGCGGTATAGTAGTTATAACCTATATCTATATAAGCGTTTATTAATCTATTACTATTAATTCTTACTTAGATTAATACTAACTTACTTCGTAGTAGCGGTTTAAACTCCTCCTACTCGTGTTACTCTCGCGCCGTTAACTCCGGTGCCCGATTTCGCACTAGAGCTACTCTTTTTCCGAGTCTTTAGTATCTTCGGGAACGTCTTCGGATTCCTCCTCTTAAGAGGATATTCGGGCCACCGTATCCTTTTTACTTTTATAGTGCTATTAGACGTGGCCCTTCTTCTAGTAGTTCTAATACGTGATATTCGCGTAGCGGTTAGGTTTTTATTAGGTCCCCTTAGACTCGCCGACCTTATTAACTCTACCTATAGCGATATCACCGTTAGTATCCTTAACTAGTTTACAGGCGACGGGAATTAGTCGGTACAACTTACTAATACCCTCCTATCTCTACGCGATTATCTATACTTTATCGACCTACTTAGAGTAAGTATCGGGGAGATCGGCTACTATTAGGCTATTATATAGCCTATCGTTTAGGGTGCTATTAAGGAACGATATCTTAATATAGTCTACCTAGTTATAGCCTCCTACTTACGCTAGGTTCCTTTTAAAGGTCGGTAGGAAGCGCGTGAATAGCTAGTCGGGTTTTTACTTTATCGCTTTAAGGGCGTTAGTAGCACGGCCTTATTCGTTACGGTCCTTATACGTGCGGTTAAGGTAGGCTATAAATTCCTCCGGGTTAAATTCACCGTTTATGCCTCTATTACCGAAAAAGGTGCTAACCACCTATTAAGGCTAGGTATCTAAGCACGCGTTAATTAAGTACTACGCCTCCTTATTACTACGGAATAGCGGCCTATCGAGTTTAAGTTTTAGTCGTATAGCCTAAGACTAGGCGGTGTATTCCGTGCGTTTTCTACTAAATTTTACGGGAACGGCGACCTACTATACCCGGTATAAGAGTATAGGTGCCGGCGGCAGTAGCGGAATAGGTATAATAGTCTCTGCCTCTAATAGCCTAGATAAGGGCGAGGGCGTGATAACTAGGGTAGGCGTCGGGTATATAGTAGGTATAAGGTACGGGTTAAGTTAAAACCTTTCGAAGGCTCCTTATAGGCTAGCGATTATATTATAAATACGGGCGATATATATCCTTACCGCTTCCTATACGCGTTATAACACGCGTTTATCGATCTCGTTATATAAGGTCCCTACGACTTACCCTTAGCCCCTTCGTAGACTCGGGGCGAAGTGGCCGGGACCTCCTTTTATATAAGCGTTAAAGCTTATAATCTTATAAGTTCGAATATATAACGGCTTATTAAAAGTTATTCACGTATTAAGGCCGAAAATATAGATTATTCGAACTAAGGAGGGAAAGGAGGAAGGGAAAAGCCTGCGCGGTGTGTAGGCGGCTAAGTATATATAGAATCGCATGGACCTCGCTGGCTAGGGGGTCCGTGCTTCTTAGTCCCGGCTACTACCGGGGACTATTCTGCGGGCTATAGCCCGTAATAAAAAGGTAGGGTTAAGTAAAGAACTAGATAGGATTATAATAGGATTAGAATATAAGGGGGACTAAAGAATTAGATTAATCGCTAGCCTCCCCCTTTAAAGGAGAGGCTCCCTCGCTCCTTAAGACTACGCTCTACTTATAGAGGACTACTTATTTTTACTCCTCGAGGGCTACCTTATTTACTTTAAGGGATTATTCTATTTACTATATAATGACTTACTTTGTTTATGCCTCGAGGGGTCTCAGACTGGGCATACCTGGACCCCTGTGGGTTCACACTAGGGGCCTATTATGACCACTGCTACAGGCACCTAATAGACACGAGGGCCTACAGAGTATAAGATTCGCTAGATACGTTTAAGGAGGTTACTTACTAAGCTATATCGCGGTGTATAGATATACACTCCGTAAATAGATAGTTATAAGTAATATATAAAAATACGAAATAAGAAAGAAGCAAGCATAATAATACTATCTGTGCTAATTGCAGTCGCTAGTTGAGCGAATAGTTGGGAGAAATTCCAGGCCAGCTAAAAAAATACTTTACCTGCTCGGTACGTGTGTGTCACATCCTAACGGAGGAATTCTGTAACGATATATTGAGGGTCACGGTCCCGCGTGCGGCTGGACCCGGGAGCCACAAGCGGGACTCGTGCCTTGTTAGTGGTAAGCGTAGCGGGGCCCTTCCCTAGTCACTGTTGCGGGGTGCTTCAGATGTGTTGCAGAAGCATGGTGACTGGTCTGGATTAGGCTTAGGGTGCGTAAGGAAATAGTTCCCCTGCAGGGCTGCAGGAACGAGAAGGAACAAAAGGAACAACGACAGTGAAGCCTACCCCAGAACCACCTCCACTCTCCACTGCACAAGAGCCATATGGGGGTCGTGGCCATTGGAGTGGGTTCTGCATGCCGACCATTGGCAAGCGAGGCTCTTTTGAGTTAAGCCAATGCGGACAGACGTTTGATCGAATGCCGTCAAACCAACCCATGCGCCCCCCATGGCCCATGACATGCCCATTTTTGCATAATTTACCGTGGACATGGGCATGAAGTGAGGAGTCCGTGCCTTGCAAGAGAAGGGAAGCGGATAGATGGGGAGAGTGTGCGAGGGAAAGTATGGGGGCCTCTCCTCTTATGGCGTTCTTTGCGGGAGCGAAGGAAACAACTCCAGCCCGCAATTATTCGTCCTCACATGCCTTGCTTCTTCCCGAGTCCGTGCCTGATGAGCCAAGTATTTCGTGCCACCACTATTTTGTCGATGTACTCCTAGGTACGGAGTACGTGCATGCATGCCCTCCCAAGCCTCATACCGAGTTGGGTCGGTCCGTCTATCTGTCTCTCTCCATCTCCTTCCCCATCTCTTCAAGCTTCCTTCTCTCACCCCGCCGTCGAGTCGGCCAAACATTCTCACCTCCAGCAACTTCCGTTTTTCATTTCGTGTTTTTCATTGCTTTTCTTTTCTTTCACGAGCGGGAAGAAACTTGGGGAGCTTGTCTTCCCTGGAGTTCGCGTCGTAAATCCCCTTCCTACGGGATCACGACGTCTCGCTTCGCTGTCGGCTGGATCCTTCGCTGGCTTTTCAGTTTCTCTTTTCATACCACGTCCTTTCGATGGCAATCACCGCCCTTTGAAACTTCGCCTCCTTTTGTCCCCTTGGACGCTTCTCTTTCCTAGCATATTTCCCTCTGTCCTTTCCAGGAGAAGGGCGTCACTTCTTTTCAGATCTGGCTGCGACTGGACTCGCACCACTAGATCGCGACAATGTCTGGCCCGATCCTCCCCGATGGGTTTTTCTTCACCACGATAAATGGGAGACGATGCACGGCTGTGCCGAAAGCAGGAGCCATCACAACCGCCCAACTCGCGCCTGACGCGCCCGCGCCCGCGCCGACCCAACCCCCATCTCCGCCGCCACCTGACCCTCCTCGAGCTCAGTTGCCCGATCAACAGGATCCCCCTCCTCAAGAGCGACCTCCCGAGCGGGGCGTTCCATTTCGAGAACCCCCTCAGGCAGAACAGCCTCAAGATCAACCTCCACAGGCGCCCCTTGAACCGCCTCCGCCTCCGCCTCCGCCTCTGCCGCCAATAGAGGAAGTGCCTGCATCTCCAACAACGACCCCCCCATCTTCCACCAGAACGCCAGCGCCTGAACCGCCCCCGGATAATGCAACTATTCCATTCCGGACGATCATCCCCCTCCCCCAAGCCTCCCAAATCCAAGGCCCGTTGGTGCCTCCACTCCAGGAACCCTCGGCACAGCTCCCTCCCGAGAGAGAGACGGGAACGGGGGCGGTTGCTAGTAGCATTAATGGAGCGGACCCTACTTCGACCCTGATCCGGCCATCGGTAGTATCTGGCTCACAGCTGCCTGCTGGAGAGACCAGTCAGACTGACAGAAACGCGGTCCCCACCCAGATCAATCCGGGCGGCCCCCCTTCGACTACGGATGGCAGAGGGCTTTTGATTACGACTGCATCCTCTGCCCCGAGTAGTCAGCCCGGAGAGGGCGCCGCCGGGACCAGCAACAGCGGCGCAGAGATCCCCGGGATACCCCAAGGCATTCAAGAAAAGAGCGCCGACAGCAGCAGCAGCAGCAGCAGCAGCAATGGTAATACTTCGGGCTTGTCGCCAGCCGCCATCGCAGGTAGCGTCGTTGGAAGCGTCGCCTTTTTGACTCTGCTCGTTGTGTTCTTGTGGTTTCTCCGAAAGCACCGTTCCCGTAGTCGTAGGGTGGGTGCCAGTGCAGACTCGGGTCACGGAGAGGGGCGAAGACGACAAGAACGCCCGTACGTTTTCGATCAGGAATCTGTGGGACCGACTCCCAAGTCGGCTCGATTCAAGGCTGCGTTGGGATACAACTATCAGCGTTTCCGTGGTCAGCTTGGTGGATTTCTTGGGGAAGATGGCTATCGCGCAGGGGCCACGATGTTGAGCAGGGAGCGCTCGGGATCGCCTGTCATGTCGCAACATAGCCGCCATAACTCGGCTGTTTCAAGTGGTGGCGACGCCCAACGCGATATCCTGACGACTAAAGACCGGTTGAAAGATTGGTGGGACCGGTTGACGGCGGACGCCTTGTTCAACTGGCGGCTCCGTAACGACACAACCTTGGATCCCGACCCTTTTGCTTCTGTCCGCGAAAAGCAGAGCGAGACCACGGAACAAAGACGCACATCGAATGACTTCGTCTCTTTACTTGGTATGAGCGAAAAGGGACTCGGGTCTGAGGAGCAACGGCAGGGTGCGAATCGAAGAACGGGGAGCAGCGTCTCCGCAGATCATTTCCTGGGAGGCCTAGGGTTTAATGTCAACAGTGGAAACGCAAACGCAAACCCCTTTGCCGACACGAACGCACTCCCCGCAGAACCGGCCAGAGCGGCAGATGTGAACGTGAACCCGTTTGCGGATAGTAACGAGGTGCCGGCCGCCTCGACATCAGCGATGCCGGGGCCGTACCGTGTCGCGAACGCACGTCGGTCACGAGCATCAACTATTGCTGGTCCCGGAACGCGCCCGCCGAGTACGCTGCCACCCGTCTCCCCACAGTACGATTCACTATACCGAGAATCCGGCGGATCCATGGAAACATTCGACACACGGCGTAACCGGTGGCGATCTGACCCTTTCGATCTTGAGCGTCCCGAGCTACTGGGCCCGCCTTTTGCGAGGGAGCAGCGGGAAAGTGGCGAACCAAAGCGCCCTTGGCCCACGCACGCGAGGCATCAGAGTTCTGTATCCAAGTACAGCAGCGGTATCGGCTCGAACTGCTGGATTGAGCCAGGTCCGGACGTTGGCTCTGCCCGGCCGCTAGTGGGCAGCTTGAGCGGGCCTGGCAGCCCACCACCGGCCCCTCACTGGCGGCCGGCCATGCGATCTGACGTGCCGGAAAAGGGGGAAGCCAGACGCAGCATAAACGGCGATGGGAGCGTTGGCAAGGCCATGTGAAGAGTGTAGGGGCATTGATGTTACGTTGAGAATTGGAGTGTTGATGATACCAATATGGGAAGCTTGAGTTGAGAGAGAGAGAGAGAGAGGCAAGAACAGACGCCGGGCGCTAGCTAGGCCAATCGGCTCAGTAAAGACGTCGAGAAGACGTTGCGCTGGGGAGTTGGAAAAGAACGCTGTGAGAACGGAGGGTGGCAGAAGGGCGGGGATGAATGTGTTCTGGTTGGTTTGAACTGGCAGCCACTCCAATGAAGGGGAAGTTGGTACGCAAGGATGGAAGGAAGGAGTTGGCCATAGTGTTGAGGCACTTGTTACTTGTTCTCCAGCGAACAAATACAATCAGTCGCTACACCGATTTTCGCTCAGTCACTCGTACCTATACTTTCGATATTTGGGAGTGGGGCCGGCCGATACGGCAGGAACGACCGACAATGAATGACGACGGTGCCCTTCCAGCAGTTAAATGCCCCACCTTCAATACAAGCCTTACCGTTAAGGTACCTAAGGTACTTCGTAAGGTCCCGTTGCTATTCCATCAGCTCATGGTTACCTTGTATTTAACTTATTAGCTGGCATTCTTCTCCTACACCCCCGTCCTTCCCTTCCACACCGACCTCATTTTGCACATTGCTCTCCTGTGAAGCGTTGGCTGAAGATCTACCTAAAGCATCTTTGCTTCGAATCTTCAGGGGTTGCGTTTTTTTTTCTACGCATCAAAAAGTACAGTCCGGCAAAAGAATCGCGTGTCCTCTGCATAACATCAACTATCCGTACTCCGTACTTCGAGTCCCCTCTTTTGTCCGGTTCATTGAAACACGACACTTTAAAAAGGACCCGTCGAAACTCAACTCCTAATGTCATATTGGCGCCGGGTCGTTTACTAACGGGCTTTCAGCTTCTCCCGCGCCCAATTCGGTTTATCAGAATTTTGGAGAAGCCGATCAATCTCACCGCTCCATCGACTTTTCTTGAATACATGCATAGAGCCTGGCATTCTTGACGATATTTACCACTCTACCAATATATTGCCCTCAATCACCACTTGCGCCGACATCCTCTCGGTTCTCAGCTATATTACTCTCACACGAATCTAGCCGCCCTTCAAAATCGGGGCCTAAATTTCGTCATCACTTGACGGTTATTCATATCTTTTCCGTCGAGTATCAGCTACGTCCGTGGACACAACCCCCCCGGATCGCAATCGACTCAGTGTCAGTAATAAGAATTATACCGACATCAAAGATCCTTGGCGAAAGCAATCATGGCCTTCCATCAAAGCTTCTCTTCGGAAAACCGCACTTCCTCCGCTCCTTCCTCCGGCACCCAGACGCCCGTCCACACCTCTCATAGCCCATCCATGTCCTCCTCGATGATTTCGTCCATGTGGACCGGCCTCGTACGACACTTCACCATCGACGGTTCTGGTGACATGTCCCCCAGTCGCCAACCACCTCCAAGTCGCAGCCGCGGTGGTTCCGGTGGTCCTCCGCACCTAGCCCACAGTTCCACTGAGCCGACGCACCAGAAGGCCAAAGACGGCATAAATGATGTCTTCGTCCCAAGTCACCTTCGTCGCACCGCCAGCCCTTTCCGCCCGCCTCCACTCGACCCCATTCTCCTTCATGGCTACAAGGAGAGCACTTCACCTAGTGCTCGTCTACTCACAACCAACGTGGCAGAAGAGATTCGCATCATGCTACCTGAGCGCCTGCGCATCGTCGAGGACTGGAAGCTCATATACAGCCTCGAGCAAGACGGCGCGAGCTTGAACACGCTGTATCAGAAAGCAGCCATGGTCCATGGCCAACGGGTGGGATTCGTGCTCGTTGTAAGAGACGAAGCTGGCGGGGTAAGTAGTCAATTGGCGTCCACAAAGCTATTTGTCCC
>NW_021167079.1:3961397-3963591 GCF_003711515.1 Sodiomyces alkalinus F11 | reverse complement strand
AGTTTTATTCTTGTGCCTTTAT
Organism: Sodiomyces alkalinus F11; assembly: GCF_003711515.1. NCBI lineage: Eukaryota > Fungi > Ascomycota > Sordariomycetes > Glomerellales > Plectosphaerellaceae > Sodiomyces > Sodiomyces alkalinus. Next base: position 3,963,569 of record NW_021167079.1, on the reverse strand, counting down.
CGACTACTCTGCCACAGTCTTTCTGACGTTCCCACGACTGCAGACTTTCGGTGGCTATCTCTCCGAGTATCCTCGTCCCACCCCCGGCTACTTCGGTAACGGCGAATGTTTCCTTTGGCGTGTGTCCACTCTGGCCGGCCTCCCGCCCCCTCCTTCGGCCGATACAACAAACATCAACATCTCGCGCTCGACCACGATATCGAATCCTACCCCCTCTACCGTCGCGAATACCGAATCCTCACAAACTTCTGCGCCTCCCGACCTCCTGACCGACGCTCCGTCCGGGGCCCCGACAGAAGCAGCCTCGCAGTATGCCGGGATGCTGGTCTCGCCGGCAGAGGGCCCGAAGCGCGCGGTCTCCTCGGCCGTCTCCGAATCCCTCCGCTTCAAAGCCTTCCCTTACTCCGGCGTAAACGAATACTACATCAACTGCGAAACCGGCTTCCTGAGCATGGGTGCTGGAGACGGGCACTATGGCCTGTGGCTTGACGACTCCCTATACCGCGGCCGCAGCGGCCGCAGTCAGACGTTCGGAAACGAGCCGCTGAGTGACGAGGGAGAAAAGTTCGGGATCCTTGGTGTTGAGCTTTGGGTTCTCGGGGCGATTTGATTTATTGTCGTCGTCTTCAACTCTACCACCCCCCCAGATGAAAGGAAACCCCTCTCCGAAACGCCCAATTTATATTCAACCCTTCTGAATCAGGGATATAAAATTATCTACTATAGTAAAGAGGGAAACCTCTCTTTTCTCAGCAGATATTATGATGTGGACGCGATTAGATAGCTAATGATAATGATACCCTGGACTCTACAGCCCAATGCTCTTTGCATCTTCGATTCGTCTCGTCGCTTTCTTCGCCCCATTTATCGTTTCTTGGCTGGACTGTAAAAGGAAGAAAGAATATACGCTGTGCTTCAGAGGGCTAAATACAGAGACCGCCGACAAGCCATGGAGGGTTTTTTGAGAAAGCAGAAACGCACCCAGAGAAATGCCGTATTACATCAAGGAAAGGAGATGAACCACCGATGATGAACACGCCAATTCACATATCCTCCCCAAACCACGCAACGAGGTAAATAGGCAAGGTAATTCGCATCACTAAATACTATCTATGTCATGTTCGACTGGTTATTTTTTCGCAGTCTTCGCCATCCACGCCCCAACCCGTTCAAGATCTATATGGCCGTCCGTCCCCTCGTTCAGTCAAACACTGATCCCGCAAACTATGCCGACATCGTCCTGCGCTCGATCGTTTTCGCTGGCAATTCTGAGACCACGTGCTTTCCCTGCCCCACTTCATCGCATAATCTCCTGGTAGATTAACTGTTTCAACTGTTCCTTGCTTAGGCTGTCCTTGTGCTTATCAAAGTCGAAGAACTCCTCGGGGATGGGCGGTGCCGTCGGCTCATCGTCCGGGTCGTGGTACGGCTCCAGGTAAGGGTGCTTCAGGGCCTCTTCTACCGTGATGCGCTTCACAGGATTGAAGGCGAGTAGCTTCTCTAGCAGGTCGAGGGCGAGGTCGGACGTCTTGGGGAAGAGGGTCCGGAATGGGACCTTCTTCTTGAAGGGCAGAGACCGGATGTATTCACGCGCGCGCCGCGACTTGATGCCGTAGTAATCCTCCATCGTTGGTGTTCCCAATACGTCAAGAATAAGCGTCAACTGGTGATGGTCTAAGGAGGCCAAGTTAGTCCAGTCCACCTGCGGAATGGCGGGTAACCCGCGAGGCGTTACTTACAATCCTTTCCAGGGAAGAGTGGCTTTCCGCTCAGCATCTCGGCCAGGATGCAGCCGACAGACCACACATCGATGGCCTTTGTGTATTCCTTGAAGGTCAACATGATCTCTGGCGCACGATACCACCGCGTGGCCACGTATTCAGTCATAAAGCCCGAGTTATCCTCTTGGGACGCAGCCGAGCGCGCAAGACCGAAATCACAGACTTTCAAGTCACAGTTTGCATTGAGGAGAAGGTTGGAGGGTTTCAGGTCGCGATGGAGGACGTTCGCCGAGTGCATAGCTTTCAGAGCTCGCAGGGTCTGGTAAATGAAATACTGGCAGTGATCGTCTGATAGATCCTGTGTCCGGATAACGCGATGCATGTCCGTCTCCATGAGTTCCTGCCAAAGCAGCACGGTAAGTCGATGTCTCATTTAAGTAGGCTCAGTGTG
>NW_021167079.1:3958310-3961357 GCF_003711515.1 Sodiomyces alkalinus F11 | reverse complement strand
CACCTGAATCAAGTACACTTCGTTGAAGGTGTCGTAGCCGCGTGGCTTCTGGATGTCAAGGATAGAGATGATGTTCTCGTGGTTGAAGTACCTCAAGAGTTTCATCTCGCGGAGAGTCCTCAAACAGAACATGGAGTGGTCGAAAGGGGTGATCTTCTTGATAGCGACTTTCTGCCCAGATGGCTTGTGTATCGCGGAACTGTGGCAGCATACGTTAGTCACGGGGCAGGATACGAGTTAGAGGGGAGTATCAAAAGTACCAGACGACGCCATAAGCGCCTTCGCCGACCACATCCTGGATATCGTACTGCTCGCTGACGTTAAAGGAGATCTTGCGGGATCCCGAGGGATTAGGTGCGTTGCGAGACATGTTTTCGACCTTGCCTCAGGCCTGTGACTATAATAGACGGGAAAGAGCCGAGGGAGAGAGACCCGGAGACCGTCGCAACGCGGTTGATCGCACTGAAGGGCTGCTTGGTTCGGTAGACGTAGGAATCTAGGCGATGTCGGGGTGTTTCGGGTACTCTTCAGCAATCGACAGCTCGAGTCGGGTTCGAGGCTTGCAGTAGCAGTAAAGGCGTCTCGAAGCTGGTTATGGATAGGTCGTCTATCGCCCAGTTCAGTCTCCGTGGTGGTCCAGGGACGTCTGTGATCAATAGATGTTAGCTGTGCGGTACAACAAACCACACAAGTCAATGAAGCTGCGAGACTTCATTTTCTTCTGCTCACTGGCTCTCGCATTGCACGGCAGGGTTGATCTTCCTTGACACCAGCTAGATGCGGTGTCCACCCAGATGTCGGTGACTGGAAGGTTTCTTGTGGAATTTGAAGACAAATGAATGCGTGTAGGTGCTTTGGAAGGAAAGAAGAGGGGCGACGAGCTGACAGGGAAGTGGGTGGTTGACCTGACGATCCCCTTGGGTGGAATGGAAGACAACTAGCAGGCCGCTGTGCAGACTTGGAGTGGGGGAAGCTGTGGGAGCTGCGGGAGATGTCTGCGGAAAAGATGGTCGCAGCTGCAATGAGCTGGCACAAGCAGGAACAGTGTGCGCTTGCATCGTCCCGACAGGAAGCAAGATGAATGTCCGACTTGCCCCTTGCAAGTCGTGAACTTTTGAAGGCAACATACCTCACTGCGTCCGTCTACCTTATGCAGGAGTTCCCCGGTCAGATTTGTGTCTATGACTTGGAATCGCCAAAGAAGCTGATGGATGCTGTCAACCGTGAGGCCTTCCCGGTGCTGGATACCAGAGATTGGGAAACAAGAGTGCGAGATCGTGGGGACCTCCCAAGATGATTGAGGCGGGGAAACGAGAGGGGTAAGGAGCGAGAGAAGAGGGGGGGATGCGGGCAAATCCGCCCTATGGTGGAGCAGGGAGTTCTCGGGACAAAAGTACAAAGTACAGAGTATCAAGTAAGTACGAAGCAGGAAATAGAGGACCAAAGTCAGCTACTCACCTAAAAAGAGATATTTCGTGAGTCGAGAAAATAAACAGATGAAAAGGGGAAGAGAAAAAGGAAGGTTTAGAGAAGGTTTGAAATCGAGAAAGGAGAGGAGGCGGGCAGGAGGGCACAAAGGGTCATGTAACCGTTCGACGTTGTATTATTAGTAGTATCCGTCCGTACCTTAGTTAAGGTAGGGACCTTTCAGAGGAACAGGACGTGCGATCAGACGGCATCAGGGCCTAGTCCCGTAGGTACCTTACTGTATGTACGTGGTACAGCTGCGATTAGGTGCGGATATGAATACAGCTGCCCAGGGGGAGGGGCTAGTGAATGGCACGTCTGTTCCACGCTAGCTAGGTATGTACTCCGTACTCCGTAATACTCAGTTATTTGATTTGACGAGACGAGGGACGAGAAAGAGAACCAGAGAATTCTTGTTCGTAACTACTACCAATGGAAGGTAGCTTGAGGTACCTTAAGGTGGTACGGAGTACAGATACATACTTCAACCTACCAAACTCCGTACATCGCTGGAACACGCGCACACGGACCGCTTGTAGCTAAAGCTCAGGCTTAGGCTCAGGCTCAGATTCGTCAGGGGGAGTCCCGCGGTGGGGGTGCTGGACCATGAGCTGTGACACGAGGAGCAACTATCAACACCTCCGTCTCTTCTACGAAGTAAAAGTGTTGCCAAGGTCACTCATGCCTTTAACCCATGCACCCTCGTCTTACACCCTTCTCCCTGACTGGTCTATATTCGTGGGACGAACGAGCCTTGGGCGACTATACTCTTTCCTTATTGGTTACTACTGAAGCGTCGGCCCACAATCTCTGGCGCGTGCCTTTCGCGGTCACTTAATCAGCGTACATTGGACAAGTTCGCTCCCTGTGGGTGGGTGATCACAAATTATCTGCATATATAATAACCCCATTCCAACGCATCAACTGGATTGCTTACACGAAGCTCACCCCGCAGCGCAGTGCATCGTAGATCGTTTGGAAGTCCGTATGCTCCGCTTGCTCCGCTGTTTCGCCATCGTTCCATTTTGCTTTGAGGAGGACCGCCCCGTCTCAGGTTGAGCAAGGGGCCCCTCTGAGACTTCTTAGAATCAAATCCGGTAGGATTACTTTAAATTAGTATCCTGTCAGGTTCACCCAATGGCTCGCCTTATGTTAGGGCATTTTCCTTGGACTTGAAGCTCTGGCCCGGCCCGTCCGGCAAGGAGGAATTTTCTTTAAATCCGGCGATACGTGGGTTCGGGTCTCGGTATGACTCCGAATGCGCGGCGGGTTTCCGTTTCGAAGCTCTCATCTCGAGACATGTGAAGTAGTTGCTGGTTTCATCCGTTTGGCTCATGAAGGATTAAAGAGGGAAAAGAAAATCAGGCCCATCATCTATGTATACTTCATAAACACTGAGCACCGGTCAAAGCTCTTCCTCCGATTGCAATTTCCAACCATTCAAAGCGTACCTACCTCCTTGAACGTCCTACGTCATGACCTATACACCCAAAGACCACCAGGTCAGCAAATCATTCGTAACGAGAAGCAGAAAGAAAATAAGAGTAAAAAAATAAAGATAAAACAAGAAAGAGAAAAGG